>NW_015373886.1:2110065-2113000 GCF_001272555.1 Dufourea novaeangliae | reverse complement strand
TCCGATACTTTACCGAATGACGTCGGTAGTTTAAACGAACAAGTTCGCATTTTGACGAATAAAGTCTCTCATCTCGAAGCTGAAATCGATATCTTAAAAAAAACGAAAATGTAATTGCACACATTTTATTGCTTGCTTCTTACGACGAAATCGCGAATTCCTGTGCATTTATTACATACAGGAATATGTAAACTACAATAAAAGAAGAATTTTCATACAATTTAATAAACTGATTACCTTATTGATAACCAAGTATTATACAAATATCCTTCATCCTGGGAGTACGGACGTTTTTAATGTTCGCAGAGATGGTATCTAGATCCCTTTGAAACCCTATGCATCCTTCTTTTTAAACATACTTTCGAACGCAATCATTAGAAAACACCTGTATTTTTTATACGACTAAATACGAACAATTCCTAGCTTAAATTATATTTACAAATCGATTGGATAGATACAGTTTTTAAACACTCGGGTCTAAATAGGCCCCGTCAACGTACTCCAAAGGTCGAATTTCCATAAATTAGTTAATGGAAATCTGAAATTATTAGTAGTATTACTTTGTTCCTACATAAACGTAAAATTACTATCGAAAACTTTAAGCAGGCTTACAGCGCTGTATAAAATAAAATGTTTTTGATTTTGGGGGGTGAAAATACAGTGATTAACAAATTAGTGCACGGGAAGGTGTCACAGTTATTTCACCAAACTACCTACCACTCTGGAAATTTTAGTTTACAATTAAGGGAAATACTTTACAAAATGATGGTAAAACTACAGATAATGAGGATGCATAAACAATGATTGTATCACGATCCTAATACTTAATTGTTGTTTCGGAAGTACATATGTGAACAAATGTGTGAGTTATTGTATTATTCCATGATCCAATCTTCAGAGATCTCAAAATTCTTCAGACAGTTCGAAATTCGTGAAAGCACAAGGAAATTCTGCAGAAGAATTCGTAATAGGGTGAATATAAAATAAAATTACATAATAATATGTACATTAAAGAAGTCGAATCCTACTTAAATTAACGAACGTAATTTTTATTGTATCGGTCGGTCAACTATTTTTGAACAATGGTACATATAGTACTATTTTCTCTCACAATCCATAAAAAAAATCGTCATAACTTTCATCTGACTCAAACATTTCTTAAGGAGCATTATTTCTATAATTTGTGTTCTCACAATTAAATAAATATATATTCGTTACATTTAATATTTGCATTAATTCGGTAAATTTAATATGGCCTTCGAAGTCGTACGTCACAAGTTCCTTTTGGGAAGAGCATTCATTGACCGTACATTAAAAGAAATTCACCCACAAGGTAAACCAGAGGCGAAGTCTTTGGCCATCCGCGGACAACCGTTTTATTATACCGGTGCTTGCGTTTGGTACGCATTGCATGATACATCCGCTGTGTTTACAATGTCAGAGACCGTCTTGTTCTTAACCGATAGTACTTGCCCGCTTTATATTTTCCTTGACGGTGGCCGTGACATTAACGTCCTCGTTGCAGTCGATCTGAATGAGTATAAAAGGCGAGTCTTGTGGTGATAGGATATAGTCGCTGTTCACATTTTGAGCAAGATGAGAGCTTTGCTGGGATCGATCGTCTTTGTGGCGTTTGTAGCCTCTTGCTTTGCAAGCTGTCGTCTAGCGTTACATGACCGGGAAGATTGTTACGAGTGTGAGAGTCTGAACGACTTAAAAAACGTAAGTTTGGATTTGATTTTCATTGTTTTGTTCTTGTTCGATATTTTCCTCCAGGTTGTACAGAGGGGGCTGCAAAAATTAATAGAAAAAATGTTTGAAGGCCATGATTATGAAATTTTTGTACAATAAAATTGTTATTGTATTAACAGAAAGTTTCCTGAAAGTACAGAAAACAGCTTTGTAGTAAGGCTTTATTGAGTTTATAGTACCTGCAATTTAAATGCCAAAAACTCTACTAGATTTGTACTATTTAAGAAAAGACTTGATTCCGATAAAGTTTTTAGTAGTTTGTTGAAGCACCTACGGAATTTAAATTTTGTATTGTGAGGTTTTTTGACATTATATTACCAATTACATAGTAAGTACAGTGGACTCTTACGATATTGCCATGGACGAAGCTGTAGAGGAATAAAATGGCAATGACTCCAGAGTACTTTCCGTGCTAAGTTCTCTCAAAAACTGGATCGCGCTGTTGTGGATGGCGTCCGCAACGTTGTGGGAGAGCGAATTTGTGTGCGTGAAAGTACGTGTGGAGGGGAAGTGCCTCACGTGGCAATATGCCTAGTGGCAATATCGTAAGAGTCCACTGGAATCCAATTAAAATGCGATCAATTCAAGAAGTATTACCTACAAATATACTGGATTTATAGTTAAGAATATTGAATAAATAGTTACAGATACCACCCACTGCAAAGGGGATCAATATTATAAATTCAAATATCAGTAAAATAAAAACGGACTCGTTCTTGAAATACTCTGAGTCATTGATAGAGTTAAATATAACCGGATGTGGAATAGAAGAGATAGAGCCCGATGCGTTCAGAGGCCTGACGAAACTGCAACTGCTTGGTTTGGTGAACAATAAAATTCGAAAGATCGACGCCTCGTGGATCCGAGGATTGTCGAATCTAAAGTCGTTGATCCTCTGGCAGAATCGTATCGTTGACGTGGATCCTAAAATTTATGATCTGTTGCCGCAGTTGCAAGTCTGGGACATAGCATATAACAATTTGAACAACTGTTTATCACCGGAAATGCTGAAGAAACTAAAGAATCTGGAAATAATTTTGATCGCTGGGAATCCATGGTCTTATCGATGCCGCTGGTCGATGACATGGTACCTAGCTAGCCATCATGTCCGTTTCATCAAGGATTGGAGCATCAGTGATTCACTGATCGAAGAATGTCTGGCCCACGAGCCAGGAGCTGACAT
>NW_015373886.1:2063836-2110046 GCF_001272555.1 Dufourea novaeangliae | reverse complement strand
GATCGTAAGGTGGGCTCGTCCGATACTTTACCGTACGATGTTGGTAGTTTAAATGAGCAAGTTTATATTTTGACGAAGAAAGTTTCTGATCTGGAAGCTGAGGTTGATACCTTAAGGAAGGGGAGAATGTAATTTCACATGTTTTATGTTTTGCTTCTGACGACTGAACCGCGAATTTTTCTGCATTTATCACGTACAGGAATATGTAAACTAACACAATAAACGAAAAATTTTCATATACTTTAATAAACTGTATACCTTATTGATAACCAAATATTATAATATCTTTAATGAATGAAATGGAAATTTATACAGTTTAAGTTTTCAAAAATTAGTTAATCAGAATTTGAAATTTGTAATTAGTATTCTATGAAAGATTTTAATAAAATGCATTTATTCTTCTGGGGTATTGACGCACCTATGTAAAGAACTATTTTTGACATGGCAATCGGAAAAGTAAACATGAACGATTTCGGATACTATATTAAATTTAACGAGTCGAATCATCAGCTCTTAGACAAACACACGTGGCGGTATTTACTGTTAGGTCTGATACCGCATCGATGCTATCGATATCTGACCGTAAAGTTTGATCTGATATCGAGTAGTATTAAAGAAATAGGCATCAAAAAGAATCGATATCCCCTCGACACATATATGATAGTCTCAATACATTCGATACCTGTTTGATATTTCTACAAAAGTATGGGTAACGACTTGACACTACTACGAAAGTATTGACACCAATACTATATCAACAACTCAGAAATTCCTGTAATCATAAAGTACTTGAAAAATACAATTCTATTGTTCATGGTATCGATACCTACTCGGTTATTACAGAATTGATATCAATTGGTATCGGTCCAAGAGTCATCGGTATTCAAACTTAATACTTACAAGAGTGTATTTTAGGTGTCCGCCTCCGATTGCTTTGGTTTTCGGATATGTTTTAGAGGACCGAAAAATAAGAGATACGTATTTTTTTATAGCGGCCCGTTTTCATATTTAGGGGGTGAAACGACCCCTCAAAGTTTCGACCCGGAAGTACTATCTCGAAAACCAGAGGAGATACATGAAAACTTCTAATGGACGAGGTCTGCGGTTTTTTATGTAGAATAATATGGTGCTAACAAATTGTCCAAAATATTATTTGTTTATAACAACAAAATTTCGGATAGAAATTTTGAGTGGTGGTTTCACCCCTTGAGGTCGCGTCTCAGCCGATAAAAAAAATACGTGTCCTTTATTTTTGACTGCTTAACAGACATACGAAGTTTCATCAAAATCGGAGGGGGACACTTTCGGGCCTTCCCTTGTGAGATATACACGTAGTTTCCTCCAAAAAGGTTCTCAAAATGATATTTTTTTGTTATAAACAAATTGTATTTTTGACAATTTGTTAACACCAGTTTATTGTACATAAAAAACCATGAAAGCCACCAATTGCAAGTTTTCACCCACGCTACAAGAAAAAAATGGATTTTTCCCCACCTCCTCCCTTCCCAAAGTTCCTAAATTTTTACGTAATATTTAATATCGCAGTATAATTTGAAACACAACCAAAAGCCGCTATCACCAAAACGTATACATTTTCAACGATTTATGACTTCAAAAACAAAATAAAGTGTGTTCGGCTACGTACAGCCTTTTTCACTGTAGCAGTCGATCTGTTAATATATTTGCCCCCCCCCCTCTGACTGATAACCTGGCTACGCCCATGCCGAGTATTCATGATTTCGATGCCTTTCAATACATCCCACTGAGCACTTATGTAGGTATCAAATTTCAGCATCATCAATACGAATTGTATCAGTCCCATCACTACCCAAACCCGCAATCTTCTACCGCCAAGTACCATTATTCGAATAACCGTTACGCGGTGCTTAACTCATCCGAAAGGTATCCAGACAATCCAGGTTCTAACGTGTCAATAGACCGCCATGTCTCCCGCAAAGATTACCACTGGATGTATCATTACCCCCATTAATAACGCGAGCCCATCGAGTCGAACGTGACGGCCGCTGCTTGCGATGCAGTCTTTGGCCCACCGTCGTATCAGCTCGATTCCCGCTGAAAATCCACCGTCGAAATGGCCCCGGCTCTGGGAAGTCCCGCCCGTCGCGTATATCGGACCACGGTGGCCGCTGTTAATATCTGAGCACCTAAATCACAATGGCACGTCATACGCGTCGGGACCGCGTTAAATCACGATGCGTCCTAGTACCTCTCGTCCACCACGGATCTCCAACTCGGCGATCCTCATCCCCGCTCGCGCGTAGGGACAAGAACGCTCTCTCCGTACTCTCCCCCGGTTGGCCGCCATTCATCACGCCGGCGTTGCTCGCCAGAAAAAAATGCGTATCGTACACGCGGACGGATCACGCTTGCGCACGCTCTCGTGAGATCTTTGACGCCGTTTCCGTGGTCATTAATAATGCCGCTCCAGGCGGCGAACCGCCGCGGACAAAAATACATCGGTTGCCTTGGCGGACTGGTGGGAGGGGGAGGGGGTAAAGGGGGACAGCTGGATGGGCAGAAAAGAGGATGTATCGGGCCAGGAACGAAACCGGGGGCAGACAGTTCCGACAGGATGTGTGTGGAACTGTCTGTTGCACGGTGTTTAAACCGTTTGACCGCCGACTAGTGCGCCGATAAGTGCGCCCCCTATCGGATTCGACTCGTTAACGAGACCTGCAACGCGGATTTTGAATCAGCTACGGTAAGTGTGTCAGTTATTGTGCCCCCCCCACCCCCCACGGTTACTGTGCCCTTACATTATTTTTACGTACAGTAAATTATGTAATCATTCAAATGAATGTATTAAAATTTGTTTGTAAAATATAATTAACAATTAATATAATTGAACTGAAAGTGTTAGTTATTGAATTTTATAAAATAGTGGTAATAATTACTGAAATTATGTGGTGACGATTTGGTGAAATCTCGTCATAAATTTGACTGAAAAGCTTCAGGGACATTGTGTAAATGAAGGTACAAGATACAAAGAGTAATATATCCCAAAACCACAAAAATATACTTTGGGTCTGTAGAACTCGTTTAGATAGCGGAACAATCTATAATACAATCGATTTCATGAAAATATTTTGTTAGTTTATAATAATCCCGTAACTGAAACAAAATTTTAGTTCGTTTCTATTACTATGTGCAGTAACTGGACCCATTTTCCCGTTATGCGTCGATTACTGAGCCCTGTAATGACAAGCTAAATCTGAACTCCTAACCTTACTTTTATAGGAACTACTTAACAACGACTAACAATAAGACGAGTACCTAAGCATTAATTTGTCTTGTGTGTTAGCATAATATTGTAAGTATTAATAATTGTAGTAATAAGTTGTTCTGAAATGTTCGAGAATGAAATTTTATATAATCATATTCAGTAACCAACACACAGTAATCAATACCAGTATTCAGTAACTGCCACACAGTAACCGAATTTTCATGTGCATAAAGGCACAGTAACTGACAACAAATTATATTTTTACTTTCATTACTATCGTACATTAATTATAATACTTAATAACAAAGATCCTACTTATATAAGAGCCATCAATATATAATTTAAAAATGTTCCGAAGAGCAAATTATAAAAAACAGCTGTTTAATTTGAACTTCGTCTTAATGGGCACAGTAACTGACACACTTACCCTACCCGATCTGTATATTGCGTACTATATCTGCTTATTCGTAATGAAATTGATTCTTGGATAGCTTAACACGTTGACTACCACAGTGAAAAAGGCCGTACGTAGGCAGACGGACTTTATTCCGGTTTTTTACGTTATAAATCGTTGAAAATACATGCGTTTAGTTAATACAGGATGTTCATCTTCTTTTAAATTATAGATCTTTATATTTTTAGACGTGGTTAAACGGAAGACGATGTAATCAATGCAGAAATATTATTGGTGAGAAGGGAACAGTAATGTTGCAGTTAATACTCGATAATCCTAGTCAATACTATTAGGTAGGCAAGCAAATTCGTGCCATTTTAATCAGTAGAGATAAATAATACACTAAGTGTATCAAACCAATCAATAGTCACCTTCGGCTTCTAATACTTGTTTGCAATGATTTAACAGATTTTCTATTTTTTTTCATAAAAATTTTCTTCTCTGATGTTAACAAAACTACTTTAACTCCCTTTCGACGCCTTGTTGATTTCGTAAATAATTGTCTATTACTCACTGAATCATCTTCGAATGCGTAATATATATTTCAAGTTGCCTTTGAAGTCCTGATGCCCAATTTGAATTCGTAAAGTAAACAATCCCGAGTTACAGTTATACTGAGGTCACTTTTTGAAAACTTTAAATAACTAATTCCCGTATTATGTATATATTATTAAATATTACATTGTACTCAGCTGCAGACAATCCTATCTGCTATAAATGCATAAAATTTACAGTCCACCTACGTTATTTTGACTCCGCTTAATCTGAGACTCCATCGACCTCTTCCTCTTTTCGCCGACTCGCATCGAGTTAAGAACATACAAAGAAAGAACAGCCTAATATATACTTATATTAGCCATAGTAAGCATTCAATACTTATTGTTAGTATTAAATACTTATAGTAAACTGTTAACGAATATAGCATTTTTACTACTGTATACTGTTCAATATACTTATTATAAGACACCTCAGCATACAAATACTTCTCTGATCCTCCACACTTCCAGAGCTTACAATGAAGGTACCGTGATAATTATTATCAATCAATATTTAACAACAATCCCATCAATTACAGCAATCTTAACCATCCAGTATACCGAGTCATCAACTCATCTAACGTAACTACCCAAATACACATGGTCCCCACTGTCATCAATTTCTAACCGCCGAATTCTTACTCGACCCGTTCAACGTTTCACATTATATTAACCGAAATCGAACAGTAAAGATAATCCACGACCCGGCACGGCGACTGTTTCTATCTGTATTTAATCGTGCTCCCCGGTGCGCGTCGCGAGTCCTTTAGAGTACTATTGTAGGTAGTACAGGTACCGGGGTGAGCACAGTAGGCGCACGGTAGGCAAGAGACCTTAGGAAAGGATATTGTTCCACCTCCTGCACGGAGAGAAACTGCTCGGCCCGTGATTTATAGAGAGGATCTCGGTTGCCTCGTGCTTGCACCGCGTCGTCCAGATCCTCCTCTTCGTCGTTGTGTCCTCCGTGGTCTTCAAAGGCACGGAGTCGTGGCGCGCGGCGAGCCATTCTCCGTATGCAGAGTGCTCCAGTTCCCACGCACCATGGGGCCTGTGCGCTCTCCTAACCATTCGCCAATAGGGGAGTCATACCGAGACCGCGGGCCTGTCGATGCGCCCGGTTTATACAGGGTGTCTCAAAATAGCTACGACTCTTGAAACAACTTTTTCCTTAGCGAAAATGTTATCCGAGGCTTTGTTAACGAGATATTAACGAAAAACGCCGACCAATCAGAGGGCGAGTCTGCCAGCCGGGTTCCCGCGGTAGCATTGGCAACCAATCGCAGCGCGTAGCTAACTCGGCCGGCAGACTCGTCCTCTGATTGGTTAGGGTTTTTCGTTAATATCTCGTTAATAATACCTCGGATAATATTTTTGCTAAGGAAAAACTTGTTTCAAATCATCCCCCAAGTCTTCCATTACCGGGTGTCTTCCAACATTTTTGTTACACCCTGTATGCAGCCACGGCACGCACTAGTCCCCGTGCAAGCGCGCGGATGGTAGCCTCCCGCGATGCATTAGCCTCTTCGAATGCCTTTTGCGGATCAGGAAACCGTTCTGACAATCGCTTACGATTTTTCGAACGGAACAGTCGAGCCGAACGATCGGTGGATTTGTTCGCGCTCGAAAAGTGAACGCGGATGCATTACGCTGTGCGCTTTGGAGGATTAGGTCTGATGAACATGAGCGGAAAAGGAACTGCATCAGGTGGCTCGAATGGTTTAGTAATTGGTTTTTGAGCAAGGGGTTTAAGAGAGAACTTTGAGACGGTGTACTTTGGAAAAATGTTGTGAGGTTAATTTTACAATCAATTTATAGATCGATTGTTTGTGAAAAATTTCGTACTGACGCATTGAAGAAGTTATCTTAAATAGAACAATAAATATTTTGAAACTTAATATTCTTCAGTTGTATCAATTGGAAGATTTGGTTTCGTTGTTTGGACTGGTGGTGTATGTGGAATTTGGAGTGATACTCATTTCTGCAGAGTGGACAAGCATTTCGGTGCTCCAAAGAATATTTAATTTTGATACAATGTGGTGAGATTGATTTAACATGCGTTATATGTATCAATTGTTTGTTATAATTTTTCTAGTGACTTCGTGAAAAAGTCTTCTCAGATAAAGCGATGTTTTCCAGGTTCATGAATTATAACACTTGGTCCCATAGCTTTGACGGGTAATGTCTAATTTGAAGAGGTATTAATTTCAATAGAATATCAAATATTTTGGCACTTCAAACGATCTTTACTTTTAATATTACACTTTTATTTTTAAAGCTTCCGAATGTTAATTCCTTTCTGCATATAGTGGATAAGTAAGAACTATATATAAATCTTTGAATAACTTTCGTGAATCAGGAAATACAGTATCAATTGTTTATGATTTTTCGAACGAAATATTTTTTTTCTCAAGTTAATTCATTTTTCAATACTCTGCTCAGGGTATCTTCATCCTGTTCGCCCGGTATCATTATTTATTCTACATTGTGCCCACTTTGTGGTAAATCATGTTTAATAAGCTATAAGTTACGGTTCGCCAGGCTTATATTTATGATATGGTGATCTTTATCTGAATGATGTACATTAACGAACGGACTGAGAAATCTGTGTACACTGGTACCCCGAGCCGGTATCTGTTTACAGGTAACCAGCGAACGCGCGGTAGCCGAGTACCTACTCGCTTATCTGACAGAAATGTATCAGACGAGAATATCTTGCGGTTGAAGTATGCGCTTCTGAAAAAAAGTATTGATGGCGGAATTGTGTACTTAGTCGACCTTTTTGTCTAACAGTTAACTTGTAGACTAGTTGTTGTAACTATGCGAATTATGTCTTTTGTTTCGTTATTGTTAAGAAGACAGAAGTTAAAGGTAATAGAACATTTATTTCTTTATCATCACCGATCTGAGATAGATTGTATAGACTATTTTATGGAAACTAGAATCAAAGAATTATTTGTTTTATACATTGTGAAGTTTATTCAACTACAGGTGTTATAAACACTCCGTTAATCTTTATTAAAATGTTTGTTTCATTGTATCCGAGTATTTGTATGTACCATGTATTCATAAAATCTAGATTGAAATGATCACATCTTTTCGTAAATTGCAAAATACAGCTCTAACCTTTAGCTAAATAAACAACATTTATGTGGTCTTATCTATATATGGAATATTTAAAGTGTTACTCTCATAAAACATTCTGTTTTGTATCTGGTCATAAAATAGTCTAAGCTCGATGTGACATAGAATATCTTTCTTCGAAATAAATTAAAAGTTCGCAACCATTGGCTCGGTGTTACCCTCGATCTGCAATATTTTTGACTGAGGATAATACCGATTGTCCGGATCTCACCACAAGGAGGTTGCTGCTAGTGGAGATCCAAGGATCACAAGTTCCATATCTATCCATCTTTTACAATCACGCTCATAACGAACTTCAATATCAATACTCTAATATAGTACTTATTATTAATATAATGTATAATGAGCCTAAACCTACAGAAGAAGTTTAATCCCCACATCAGACATCATATTTTTTCAGCTTAAAGTTACTTGATCGTAGAATTAATTTAAACTAAACACAGTTTCGAAGTTTAAGTTTGAACAATTGATATAGATGGAATGAAAATCCCACCGATCGTCTTGTTTACATGCTTAATACCAAGAAGTTTTTAAATTTTAACTATAGCAACTACAGTATAAACAAGTAACTGAGCAAAATATGAGGTCACAATGCAAAGAATTCCCAGAAGAAGCTAGAGGGATCGGTAAGCAGCCTTGGTATACGGATCAGTAACGTATTCTAAGTCTGTGTTAAGAATTAACGAACAAAGTGAATTAATAATAGCTTGGCGTGCACAATAGATGTTATAATATTGATTTCACTGTAACTTACAGTCAACTTATGTAGTTACACGGTATGGACGCTTTGAGGTTGAAGACGTTGATCGATGTTTTTGCTCAGTGGAATAACTACTTGTACTAATATTTTTAATTATACTATATTCATAGAATACAAACAATAAAATTCAATTAGATGAATAGTTTAACAGATTACTTTAAATAAGTAAATAGACAATAAGTAAATTAACAATCTACACAATAAATAAATCAAAGTAAATAAGAAGCTACTTTAGAGTAGTCATTTTTCACCAGTGGTTATCGAACACTTGTAACATACAAGCGTTTAGTGATAAGAGGGAAGTGAGGTGTAAGAAACACACCCAACTACCTCGACAGCTCAAGAGGGACTGCAAATTTTCGACTGCTGTTCGGTTTCTTCTCGGAAGTGGAGATGGTAAATTACAGAAGGTCGACCGTTACAGGTATTAAACGTAGTTAATTACGCACCACCTGCCTTCTTTCTTAATCCAAGGTGAATTTTTTTGGCCGGCTTCATCGATTGACCCAAACATATGGTGAAAGGCTAGATGACTAAACTGCATGTGGAAAAGCACAGAAATTTTCCAACAGTACGTGTAAGGTCTTTAAAATGTATTTTATACTCTAAATGAATACATGTATCACGGTCAAGTTATATCTCGTAAAATAAAAGATGCTGAAATACGAAAAACTCGAGTAACAAAAATGCATTGGATATTATATTCATCCATGTATAGTGGATAAAAAAAGTATTCGTACAGCCTTTAAAACAGAGCAACTCTTTCAAATTGGACCAAGTGTCTTGAGCTTCTTTGTAAAGTTAGAAGGATTAGTTTACTAAATAATGTGTTGAAAAAATTTGGAAAAATTTGTACATACAAATAAAACGGTTATTAAGTATTCAGTTTTCTAACAACTACCTTCTCACAATCACAACCACAAAGAAGATAATTATTCGCCAGAGTAATATTCGCGAACAGTTCGGTAAATTCTCGTCGTCTTGCGAGTATATGTTCCAAAGTAAAAAACCCACCATTGGAGAAGCACTCGCGATATCAGGGAATCGTAGCACATCCTTTTCCTCGGGCAGCGTTCAGTAAGCCCTTTATTCCCCGGCATTGAGGCCTTTCAGCCGGTCGTCCACAATGCATGGACCGCGCGCGCAAAAAAAAAAAAATGTCAAATCAACGTACGCGGCAAAAATGTAAAATCAAGAGAACAGAACGTCGGTATACCCACCCCGTCCGTCATCGATACCCAGGCCTGCTCACCTGGCTGCCGGGAGTGCACGAGTATCCCCCTTTTGTTCGATGTATAAAAAAAACTATGCCTAAGATGAAAAGCACGAAGTGAGCCTCGCGGCCGGCTGGAGCACCGCCAAATAATATACTGGCCCCCTGGCCCCCCCCCCCCCCCCCCCCTCACCCTCACGTTCGTCGCCATCCGGTCTTTTCTGACAAGGCAACAGTCGTGTTACTATCAGCTATCCGAGGCACAGCCGTGTCCCCCCCCCCTCTCCCACGTTCCAACCCTGCACACTTTTATATTTATTACGGAAGGCACGAGCCGAGATTACGGGGTAAAAAGTGCTGGACGGGGGTAGAGTATGTAGAAGCAGCCCCGGAACATTTGGATGATCCAACCCATATTTCGCCTTTTGTCATCGCCTATAGAACACGTTGTCGCTGTCTCCTCATATGCTCCCAGCACGAATACCGGAAATAGTTGAAAGTTCCAGGCTCCAGGGGACCCACGGTACATTCATCGACGATGTCTCACGCTTTTTTCTTTGTTGACCTCCTACCATTTACCGGGACGGTTATTTTTTTTTTAACGCTTTTTGGGGGTTTTTAATTAAGGGGATCTTTGAATGTGGACGGACTTGAAGGGATAATTTGTATTTTGTTTGGGAATGTTGGGACACTTTGGCTGTGTTAAGTCATGTAGTTGTAAGTTTCTTTGTTGATCTCCTACCATTTACCGGGACAGTTGTTTTTTTTAAACTCTTTTTGGGGGTTTTTAATTAAGGGTACCTTTGAATGTGGACGGATTTGAAGGGTAATTTGTGTTTTGTTTGGGAATATTGGGACACTTTTGCTGTGTTAAGTCATGTAGTTGTAAGTTACTGGATACTGTTTAGTGAATTTTTAGTATAGAATGTACTGCTAGCATTATATCGAAAGCATATACTTATTCTGATAAAACATGTAAGTTTCTATCAAATATTGGATCGTTCGAAAGGTCGAAGCTTTCAAAGAGCAGTGTTTTCGTTTAGATTTTTACTGGACGAAGGAAATATCATTTGATCTGCTGAACAGGTACTATTTTCCAGATGTGGATTGAATGTATTTGCTGTACAAGGTACTCGTCGCCTTTTTCGTTTTCTGTGAGAAATATAGACGAAACTTATGAATAAGCACAAAGTCTGTGTTCATTGGAATTTATCACACTCGTAAAAACTTACACTGTTTTCACTGAAAAATTTGATAGCAATAGCGTTTCGAAAAGCTTGGAAAATAAGGTTGATCTAGAAATAGACTGAAGAGTTTCTTCGCCAATACAAAAAAGTAATTGAAGAATGGACATAAGAATATGATATAAATTGAAAAATGTAGATTGTAACTCTGTCCTTAAAAACGCTACGAATTTTCCTAACAACTCAATAGTATCCATTACAATTCAGTTTAATTCTACAGTGTATAACCTTTATCACGTTACAAAATCTATTGAACAAATTCTAGATACATTATAATTTTATCAAAGAAAGTTCTAATTTTAATACATTAAAGTAGGAATTTATTTCCTAAGAATCTAGCACTGTATCATTATAATCCTTTTACTAAAAGATTTTCTATACATCACCATGAGAAATAGTGTAATAGTGTTTAAGAAGTTATTAAATATAAATAGTTTAAGGGAGAAGCCTGGTGTAAACAGCTAAAAATGAACGAATTTTTGGGAATTTATTGTTAAAAAGTATTAAACCAATCTCTGAAACTTTGAGAACACATTATTTTACAACTAAACTGAATACGAACATTTTTATTTTCTCCACAAATTCATAAATATTATTTTTATAAAGACTTACGTGCAGCTCGTGAGCAAAAAAGGTGTTTCACGCCGGAGTATGTAATTAAAAGAATATTCAATCAACTGTCCTAGACTTGTATGTACATATTTCATAACATCTTCTCGACAGCATGGATCTATTTTGAAGTTAAAAAATGAAAAAGTGGGAAAATGATGACATTTTAATGAAAAGATAATTTTTCTAAGTAAAAAATGCTAAAAAAGATGATTTATTAAAACAATAAAATTATAAATGTAGGTTCTTGCTCTGAAGAAGATGTTAAAGAATATGTACACGCAATTCCGGGTCAGTTAGTATAATATTTTCGAGTTACATTCCCCAGCGTGGAACACCTTCCTTTTCTCACCGGCTGTGCATAAATAATATCTATGGATTTGCCGTGAAAGTAAAAACTTTTCTATTCAGTTTAACTGAGATCGGTTCAATAATTTCTTGACAAGAAATTCCCAAAAATTCGTTCATTTTTAACCCGTTTACATCAAGCTCCCCCTTAAGAAGTAGATATATTTACAGCTTCACTGAACATCCCCTTCTTTCTTCAGTCGGACGCTAATTTCAAATTTTGTATTTTGACGTAACCGCCTTCCCCCTTAAGAAGTAGATATATTTACAGCTTCACTGAACATCCCCTTCTTTCTTCAGTCGGACACTAATTTCAAATTTTGTATTTTGACGTAACCGCCATGTCGATTTCCCTCGAGTCCGAGCCTTGCTCTCTATCCCTGTCCGTCTTCTTCTTTTTTTTTTCATTTCAACGTTACAGAGTGTAAAAAAGAAAGTAGATCGCGGCATGCACGAGCTGGCTCTTTTGCGTGTAGCCGAGTTAAACCGACCCGGTAGTGATTGATGATCTTTCGGCGTAACGATCGCCTCTATATCCGTGAACGTGGCGGTGAGTTAGGGTCTGAGAGAGCTGACAAAAGGAGAGAAAGAAACGCGGAAGGTGTGGACGAGGAAGAGAGACGGTACCGACGGTGAAAACGAACGAAGCTGCTCGTTATCCCCTGATTTTACAGGAATTAAAGAGCTGATTACGCGCCTCCGCCACACCCACGATTAAGATGGGCGCGGATTATAATTCTGCTACCGGATTCCACCTCGGATAAGATTTATTATGCTAAGTGATATTCCGTGGTTGAATTATATGTTGGCCGTCGCGTACACGCGAGCTCTGCGATAACAGCGACAAGGTTTCATGGCATTCTGAATATCTTAATGCGGGAGATGACGGAAAGAATAATATAATCAATCTTTATGCACTGTGAGACATACAAGTATTTTAAACACAATTAGAATTTACGAATAAAGAGATATATTTTTTGTATTACTAGTTGTTGTGAGGTACGTATACGTATTATTGTATAATACGTGTCTGTAGATATTAGTAATAACTACACTATGGATGTGTATGCATTTGTAGCATCGTTCAGTTTCTTAACTTGGAAAATATAATAAAACAATGATTTTAATAAAGCTTAATATTATTTATGTGGTATTACAAATGTAGTGACACTTCTAGTACAGAATTTAAAATTATGTCACATTTTAATTTTTAACTATTTACACCTGAAATTGTGTATTTGTATAAACTTCTGCATGAAACTAATTGAAAGAGAAAAGGTTAATTACATTTGTAATGAATATATAATTAAGTATATTGTGTAAAATATATGAAATGTATGATTAACAGTATGGAAGCAGTAACTGTACCCTTGTTGCTACTTTAAAGTATTTCATAGAACACAAAATATTTTACAAAATCAAAAGTACTCACTATAAGAAGTGTTCAGTGTGCCTTGAGTTAATGTACGCTAAACTGAGACTTCGGTGATATTATATTTTTACAATGATATTTTTAGCCCTTTGCACTCCAAGACATTTTTATTAGAAATTACTAGAAACCCAAAGCTATCTGTACTTCATCAATTCTGTACCGTGTATGTGTTGCTGTCCTAATAACGATTTATAAGATTTACAAAATTCACATTTCATTCGTTGGTTTAGTTTGCATTGTAATTGACACAACTTACTTATATCTTGTGGTATCGTCGCAATAAGGTTAGGGGATTGCAAAGTGTAAACATCTTACATTCATCAAATTAAAATACGAAAATTAAAAAAGACAGGAAACATAACAAGAAGAATTGTATAACATGAATAGAAGAATGAAAACCGAAAATGCTTGTCATACGTTCAGCATAGGATGTATGGACCGACTGATGATTTTTATGCTGAAATATTTAGAATTTACATGCATCATGCGCACCCCCTATATCGTCTGTGCGCAATCTTAAGAGCTCAGTGTAATTGAGTTCTTAAGGAAAGATCATATCGAGCTACTTGAAATCTTAATCCTGTTTACCAAGTTAACCTAAGTCCATTACGTAGACAGGAGACTTTAGATAATCGTGGATGCACCCGAAACATGCTCGAAGCAAACTAATCTTTCCTTACGGAGAAAATAGAGTGCTCCCAAAATCTAAGTAACCGTGGGTCAACTTAAACTAGCCATAGCATTCTAAGCAACCAGCAACAGCCAGGGACATTATGTCAAGGTTTTCTGGTGTCAGCATTTTGGACAAATTATTTCAAGATTTCGTTTGGGTCGCAACTAGCTTCATCAACTACTTAAACATTACGTACAAAATTATTTCCATAAATTTATTCAGACAGATAAATTAATAAATGTTGCGGTAAAACTATAGTATTTTTAGGAGCATAACACGACCACCGTGTGGAAGATCAAGGTCTGGGTTAGGTTAGAGATCTTCACCGATATCTATAATATCGATTTAAGGGAAGCAACTGTTTACTGGAACCTCTGGTCTAAGATACATGTAAGTTCGAGTCTTGAATAATCGAATTAACTAATTACTTAGTGTGTTGGTTGTTATTAATTCACTGTTATTATAGTTAATGTAAAATAAGTTAACTACTAGTCAGGAAGGGGGGTGGAATCGCAAAATTACAAATTCTGGTGTCAGTGTGTCACTGGACCCCAGTTAAAGCCAGCTGCAAACAAGTAACAACAACGGTATAATTTTTCCAAAGGAATACGTATCAACAGTAACAACTCTAATCAACAACAAACTATAATCACGAACACTAGAGTCAAGAAAAAGAAAAATACCAAAAAAAGAAGTGGATACCCACGAGAAACATTCCCCATGCCCTAAAGATACATTAACCCGCGGCTAATTTCGTTGCATCAAAGTCTAGCAATATTTCACCGTTTGTCGATCCCTCCTTCGCCAGGGGGTTTAAGATGGCCACGTCACGAAAAATCGGCCGACTCACGTCGACGGGGGTTGAGGATGGTAAGGCCTATATAGATTGCGAGGTCGATAGCCGTCCAGCGAGAGGAGGGTGCGAGGAAGAGGGTATGAACGAAACGCGGTACGTCGGAGAAAGAAGTTCGAAGAAGATGGAGGATCGAAGGATGGGGTGAGGAGGGTGAGATCGCAGAAAACGGGGAGCACGAACGACGGTCAGACACTGGCCCGGTTATAAATGAGGAAAGCAATTTCCAAGTTGGCGACTTGACGAGCTCGAGGCCCATGGCCGTGCTACTCGATGTGGAAAGAGGAACGTTAAAGAAGGTGGCGCGCGGGGCGGTAAAGAGGGGCGGGGGAGGGATAGGAAAGGAAGGGGGGGCAGCTTCGGTGTCCCGGCTGTGAACGTAAGGTGCTGAGACCCCGTTGCTGGAAGACTTCGGGAAGGGATGACTAGACGAGGTGGGCAATATGGCGGGCGATTAATGGCTTTAGTTACTGCCGACCTGGCCCCCGGTGTCCTTCTGAAGCCGTCATTCTCGTACCTTGCCAGACTGTCTCCAGACGTTTCTCATTACTACCACGGGCAGTTAATAGCGTGAACGGCGATCGTCCGTTTGAGTAGTTCCTGAAACTGCGGCCGAAAATTTACTACCCCATCCGATAACACGTCACGGCCCCGCGGAATGCGATTTTAACGGGCCATTGTGGGTTCCGTGGATCCTTCCGTGGCGTACACGTTTTTTTTTGCGTTCCACGCGATCAATAAACGGAACGGAATTTTTCGCTGGAATTTGTCAGACGGAATGAAACATTTTTTGTTTTAATAACGATGTTGCGGAAAGATTCATAGAGAAAGAAAATATCGATATTAAACGGATATATTGTTTTTCAATTTCTTGTTACTTTATTTAGTTTCAGAGGGCATTGTTGAATTTCTTAAACGTGGAAATCTATACGTGGGAGATCACGAGAAGCCGTTTAATCAAATTCGTTCGGCACAAAGAGAGTGAACGGAACACACGAGATCGAGTGGTGTGTCGATTGTAATAATCGACGTCGTGTCGTACGCCAAATTAATATTGTGCGACTGGTGAAAAATTGAATTTACAATAATTGACGACTTAGCGAAGGTACTATGTAAAATTTATTTACTGCAAGATATGGTCACGATTGACTGGTTCGATATCGTGTGTCGTGCGAATAAATCCATATACAGGGTGTAACAAAAATGTCTTCCGACCCGGAAATGGGGCACTCGGGAGGTGAATTGGAACAAGTTTTTCCTTAGTAACAATGTAATCTGAGGCTTCGTTACCGAGATATTAACGAAAAACCCCGACCAATCAGAGCGCGAGTTTGTCAGCCGAGTTCCCGCGCTAGCGGTGGCTACGCGCTGTGACTGGGAGGCAGCGTTACCGCGGGAACTCGGCTGGCAGACTCGCGCTCTGATTGGTTGAGTTTTTTCGTTAATATCTCATTAACAAAGCCTCGGATAACATTGTTGCTAAGGAAAAACTTGTTCCAATTCACCCCCCGAGTGCCCCATTTCCGGGTCGGAAGACATTTTTGTTACACCCTGTATAGGTTTTGTCAACACTCTGTCTCTCTCACTTTGACTGTAAGTCGCGAGCTGACGATAGATCGCTGGTTTGAAATTCTTACTGGGCCATTGGCCTTTTGTTATTTAGCGATCTATCGGTCAGCTGTCGATACAAAACAGTGCACTCACACACGCAATCATACCGGACACATACGCCTGAACCGAGCGACTGACCTCCGAAATGTTTTCATTTTGGGTCTTTGACACATCGCTCGGTCATCTGCGCCTACAAAACATATCTACGGTTGCGGACGACAATTTTCGTAATATAGGACTCAGTTTCGTTGTTCCAGCATATAATTATACGACGGAACAAGTGGGATAGAGCGATAACAGAGTTACCACGTGGTACTGACGTAGTAATGACGTATGTCTTGCAGTGCTAACCATTGGTCGGCGGAATACCCCTGTTGCCCCTGTGCCGTTCAGTTTGCTGGAGCTTGGCAACTCAGCAGCTCCCAACTGTACTTCACATCAGTGAAACTACGGACCGGTGATGTTAAAAGTTACATATTAAATAGAATTTGATGCACTTTTTAAATGAGTGTTGCACCGTTGCAACACTGGGCGTTAAAGGGTTAACACTAGAATAACCAGCATTGAATGTATACTAAATTAAACATATTATTGTAGTATAATATAGCAGTATTCATAATATATAGTACAATTTAGCATAATATAGTATAGTATACGTGTATAGTAAAATAGTATAAGTGTATTCCTGCTGAAAGCACTTTTACAATCTCAGTATTCGTAAAATAAGAAATCCCCAATCCGTCATATTGACGGGTTCAGTAGTTCTAGTCTGCAATCTATGGAGATGCAGCATAAGTTAGAATGTAAGTAGACACGTAAAAAACACGCTACTCTTGTCTCATCTGATCTTTAATTTTGTTATTCGGGAATACTTCTGTTATGTTTTATAAGTTCAGAGAATTTCTAAAAATTTACAAAAATACAGAATTAAATGTAACATTACTTTTCTTTCCTTGTATTTTAATGTACTTCGCGCTCTTGTATATGCCATAAATAAATTTTACAGCCCGACAATAGCACTAACTATGAACAACATTTGTGTTAGTATTTCCAGATAGCTATTATTAACACTAACTGTCACGTCACCAAAATATAGGTAACACGTACATTGCAAAGAGGCTGGATTATTTAACATTAGAACTACCAAGGATAAATGTTTATCTATTCCTAACTGTCGATAAACATGACAAACTTTTAAAAATGTACAAATTTATAAGTCACCTGATTTCTTCACTTTTATGTCGTAACAAAGGTTGTAAACGATCTAAGAAAATGTATTGCTATAAAATCTTAATCATCACTATAGGAATGTACCGATCAGTCATTTTGATTTGTTTGGTAGTTCTAGTGTTAAATACCGTTACAGAATTTCGCGCGAAACCGATATGGCAGTATACCTTAAAACAAGATCAACAGCCTCGATTAACTAAATCCATATATTTTACACGATTTACGGCTAAAAAGAACGAAATAAAACGTGTCTGGTTGCATACGGCGTCTTTTACTGTGACAGTAAACGTGTTAATAAAACAATTTCTCTTTCACATACCCTCATCGCATCGATTTCCCACAAAGATCACAAGCCACGTTTACACAAACCTTACTCGCGCCAAGAGAAGTTTGATTTATAATTGATTAAAAGAGAATACAAGAATATCCTTGTAACCCCTCTCGAATTAATCCTCAAATCACTCGTTACTATCCATAAAACGTTCCAGTGAAATCTTCCGCGCGCATAAACCAGGGAATGCGCATGAAAAATCACGCGGATCCAACGGACTACATACCTATGTACAAGAGTACTGTCGATGCTCGGCCATTATATCGAACTAGAAGACCGTTTTACGATTCGATTCTCTCGTAAGCGGAACCAGCAAAAATCGGGGCAAACCCGTGCATAAAGCTAGACCGCGTGTAACGAATAACGAGGTGGAAAAGGCGAAACAAGTTCGGCATGGTCAAATTCTGAGCTATTTCTACGCGGGATCGCGGCGGAGATTAGTTGGATTTAGCAGAGGAAGCTAATTATCCGACCGGTGGTGTACGAGGTCTCGCACTCGTGGGACTTAATTTAGATTTACATGGATTAACTACCGACTTTCGAGCCCTCCCCCCCCCTCAAACACCCCTACATTCTGCCTCACGAGCATGGATTCCTTTTGCGAAGCACGGGACCAACCCCTCATCCCCCTTTGCTAGCTATTCCCCTTTTTCAACAAGATGATATTTCCAGGGCGCTAATACACACGGGGGACCCGGCCACGGTGATATTAACGCGACATGCATTTCGTAGATCCGTGAAACACGGGATGGAATTGGAAGACCCGCCACTCGGAAGACAGAGCGTTAATCGCGACAGCTTGGCGCTCTCCATTCAGACCCTGGGCAACGACGGGACCGCTATCAAAAATCTGTCTCTGTGCATTTCGCCTATTGCGCGGTACCCGTTGGAAAAGCGACGAAATGAAAGGTCACTAGGCTTCAAAGCTATTTAGAAAATGCAGGCTGAAGTGTATACATATGTATATAGATCCCTGTCATTACGTTACGCTAAAGACCGAATCAGTTTCATACGGAAACCCTAATTACAAGCGTTTCGTAATTGTGCACGAGGGGCCATCCGCGGAATCCGGCTCGAGAGGTACTTAGTATTCATTTCTCGTGATCCGGTGGTAACAAAGTCAGCGAAGACTGTGGTTGGATGAATCTAGCTGATTAAAGGGATTGAATAATGGTTTTTCGTAATGGTGGTAAGAGTTGAATGGAAAGTTATGTGTATTTGAGTGGAATAATGTTTATTGATACTAGGGAAGCAGTGAAAATGACTAGTTAGTGTAGGTACTCTTGTAAGTAGACAGCGGATTTTTATGCAGTGTCATTTTACGAAGTGATTTATAGAGGAGTAAAAATAAAAGAATCCTTTCTTCTCTTAAGAATTTGTTAGCGATGAATGTAAAATAACAAATTTCATTCAACCCTATCGGGTTTCTGTTCTTTGCTGTATTTCGCACAGTTCTGTATGCTATAAATGCATAAAATCCGCAGTCTACTTTCTAATAATGCATTTTCTCAGAATTTTACAACATTTATTGCAATATCGTACCCCGAATTTTTAACTGTTCTAACCCAATTTTAAATAAAATGTAGTTAATTAATTTACGTGCGTCTTATTGGTACAAATAATACAAATTCACCATAATGTAACGAATGTATTCAATCGTTTTGGCATGTTCGAAGAAAGAGTCTAATCATTCCTATATTAAAGTGAGACTTGGAAGCTATATTAAAAAATAAAAACTGTCTTCGAAGAAATTTTTCCAGTTACAAACAATTATTTCGAAGTAACCCAGTTATTATAGGAAGAGCAAACGTATACTTAGGTTTCCTTTAATTCTCGTGCACTGTTCGAGTTCATTTGACTTGAAGCCAATGTTTGATCCTTAATTACATGTTTTATTAGAGGAATTTGTTAATTAATCTAATACCAATAGCTTCCATAAATTATAATCTAGCGATACGCTAGATTAGATATAGATATTTCCTAAATTCGATTTCGGCCCAACTTAATTCAAGGAATGGTAATGCAATAGTTTACTGAACAGTGCTCGAGGATTAAAAATGCATGTAGAATTGATAAAAACTTATCTCAATCACTAAATTCTTCCGCAGTTTAACGTAACAAAAAGTGTCACTAAAACATCTGCCACTTAATCCTCCGTCACCCCCATTATTTTTACTGCTGTCGTCACCTCCCTAGGTTTTATACGTCTAAACCTATTTTTTTATTTTATAGACTTCCAACAAATCTAAAACATTCAGGGCTACTTCCCATGATCTCTACAACACGCTCCAATAGTTTTCAAAATTGAATACTAAAAGGTTATTTTTAATAACAATCCCTTCATTTCGGATATATTCGAGCGTAAAATTTGGCTTGTGTCATGAAAGACCCAGAGAGGTCGCATAGGGTTAATGCATCAAAACCAAACGGTTCTTCCGTTAAGAAGTCAAAATCTGTCCTTCGTCGTACAATCTACCTCAAGTTGTGGCCCTCAACCACTACTACCATGTAAATTATTACCATGTAAATCTAATTAGAATTAATTACATTTAATTACATTTACCATGTAAAGAGTCACCATGCATATCTAATACGCTGCTTCGAACCACAGCGCATACGATTTCCCGCTAAAGAATCGAGAACGAGCCGAAAAATTTCCCCCGGAACCCGCGTGACTCGCCAGACAAACGTGTACACGGGTAAGGTTCCACACGCTTCCGGTGTCTTCTCTCGTTTCAATCTCATCGGCGTGCAATTAAAACGAGGCTTTCCCCATCTATCTTCCCGGCTCGCCTCACGTGCTCGCTCCTTCTTCCTCGTGGTACGTTTAATCGAGCGAGCAAGCTCAAATCACCGATTTCTGCGCCGGTGCAACATCCGCGTAATTGCGAATACTCGGTGCCCGCATAATTGCCCGCTCCACGATCTTTCCCAGTCTCTTCTATTTCCATTCGTTCGTACGCGCCGATCGTTCGCCCGTTCTTCGTCTTTCATACGCGCCCGCGGACGTAACACGTGGCGCAACGGAGCTCACGCTCACGCAGTATAACTTCGGAGTTTCCTTTCTTGACCTGCGGGATCATTCGAACGGATTTCGTGGGACTTCGACCTTATTCGGTGTACTGTTTCCACGATTCATACGTGATTTTTATGGTTTCTCGCAGATATTTATTATCGATCCTGTTATTGGACTTCGTTCGACGATTAATTCGATATTCTTTCTTTTCTGGGAATCGGCGCAGGATTATGGTTATTAGCCCTGGAACGACACTCTTCCATTTTTTCGGCGTCAGTAACACCGTGGGGTTGCGGGCGACCCAAAATAAAATATTGATGTTTAAAATACTATTTAATATTTAAGGAGTATTTTTCTTTAATTCTTCTTTAAACACCTTAGGAAATAATAACTGCACAGATTTTGGTTAAATAGAAATAAAGAAAAGGTAAGGACAAGCTGAATGTTCTAATGCTTATTTTTACCTGTTTCTTGTATTCTAACTTCTATGGAGAATTTGGTTGAGAAATTCACATTGGAACTATTAAATAAGTCAAAATTACTTGTCAGTACTCTTATAACGATGATTCAAATGTTGTAACTAGACTGTGGATGTTTATGCATTTATGGCATCTCGTAACTTAAAAAATGCAATAAACTAAAGGGTTCGATAAAGTTTGAGTATAGCTTCCGGTACAAAATTCAAAATTATGTCAAAAATATTAAATTAATTTTTAGATATTCGTATCTGAAATGTGAGTTTGCCTAATTTTCCCCAATCTTGTTATAACAATACATTTTCTCGGACCATTTGCAACTTTCATTACGATGTGAAAGTAAAGAAATTAATTAATTTGTAAATTCGTACATTTTTAAAAGTTTATCATATTTAGTCGGTAGTCCTAGTGATAATGTAAAACATCAATTTGTAAATTTTAGTAATGGGAAACACTGGAACATATTCGTAAGCTATCAGCAGTGCTCGAGAACAGTTATCATTTCAACGAAACAATCGACAGTTTCGTTCTTGTATTCTTTATTTATTCAGGGTGTTTCGGAAATAATGGTACAAACCGAAAGGATATGTGCTACATTCAAAAATAAATCGAAAATAGAGTATCCAAGATAATCAATTTTCAAAATTCATCTAACATGTATGTATTTGTAGTGGTAATAAGTAGAAACAGAATGCAATGAACAGACGCGTTAGTCTAGTCTTATGCAATTGCACGCGTATCCAGCAGATTTTGAAATTCATTTTTCTCGAAATCGTACGGAAAAATGCTATTGTACATTTTTGACTTAGTTCTGCATGTATCACCATTTTGTATATTCCTTGTATGGTGGATTAATAATTTCACGTATACAATGTTATATTTCAATTATCTTGAATCCTGCATATTTATTCATCGTCTTGCAATGTGAAGCGCGTAAACTGTTTGTACATTATTTATTACTATTATATACACAATTGACTAAAGAAAATATACATATTTCAGCGTTCCTGATTAATTCATCTGTTTTTTAATTTCTGTTGATATGTGCACCTACCTCTCCGTCGTCGTGCTTCATAAAAAATGGCGTAAAATGTTCCAGAACGGGAATAAATGATATCAAGGGATAGTGTGTATGATTTTATTATTAATAAATATTTTCATTGCATTAGAAACCATATCTTCATTGTTAATCAAAGTTTCCTGTAGAAGCAATAAATGGTATATAAAAGCAACAAGTATGTTATGAATAAGTTGGTTTACAAGTAAGTTTGAATAAATTTTATATTGGAATATTTGTCTGAATATATTGATACACGAAACAAACTGTGATTGTACCACAGAATTTCAAACTTCTTCCGAATAAATCGGAATAATTTGTCGATGAGTAATAATTTAATTCATACGGGTGAGGACCCATTTTTGCAATATTTGGTTCAAAACGTTACGGCACATAAATACAATGGTGTAACAATGAGGTATAATAAGATATAACAATTATAAGAAAAATCATGATTTATTTCCGTAGAATTGTTAATCATCAGAAAACAAATATTTCTGAGGTACAAAAGTCTGCTTACGAATACCGTAAAGGCAAAACATTTCCGTCACATTATCCCATCTCGTTCGTTGGAGTATAATAATTCTGGGATCTCGAAGTTCTCGCAATAAACGAGGAACGTTCGACCGATAAAAGACGAGCAGGAATTAATAGAATTACGCTTTATCGGCGATTAAAAGGGAATACGGGAAGAAAAGCGAGAAAATCGAGGAACTCCCTATTTAACCGGTTTGGAAATCGACGATTCGGAGCTCGATGGTCTGATTAAACGTACGGTGGTGAAGGGGAGACGATCGCGGGGTCGGATGGGACAGCTAGGAACGATGAATTCGCAGAAGTTATTAGTATAATTACGAGTAGCACGGCGCGACGATGGAAAAAGGAACGATCGTTTCAGAAATCTGCCACCTTCGGTCTCTGGTAATTGAAAACCATGAAAAAGAGACCCGTCAACCGGCGCTTTACTTAACAGATGGAATGACTCACGTCTAAGAAACGGAGCAGCCAGCAAAATTGTATCGACGGACCAGTAGGAATATATATGTTGCGAAACGGTTCCAATTAGTCTTCCTAGAAGAGAATGTACGGAAGAAGCGTTCCCGAAAAAGTCCAGAACGCAACCGCAGGCATTCAAAAACCGCCAGCGCTCTCTAACGGGGCAGGAGAAAACCAGGACGGAAAGGGGAACGAGGAAGAGTCGTAAGAAGATGACCAGAAAAGAAAATATGGCCCGAGGAGCCGCGGTCCACGGAGTCCAGACGAGCGATCGAGGATCTGATCGGTCGTTGCAAGCGACGACGTCGAAAAAGGGAGCAAAAGTCGCGTGTACGCAACGAAAGGAGGAAGACAGACCTCGTCCTCGATGCGTGAGCCGTGTGGGGAGGGAGCACGGCGGACGTCGCGGACAGAAGTAGAAGCAGAAGAAGCGTAATCGATGGAGAACGAGGAAAAGACGTAGGAGATTGTGTTACTCTGGGTATCCACGGGGATACGTAGATATTGCAGCGTGCGCCTCGAAGGCATAGATTGCCGCTTACGGTGAAAAAGAGGCAGTGGAGAAGGAGGAGGACGGGGATGGGAGAGTTGGGCACGAAAAGGAGACCGATGGGGGAGAAAGAGAGGATAAAGAAAGAGATTCCAGCTCGATAGTACATGCCACGCCGAGGAAATCTTCTCTCCCCCCCCCTCCCTCTTCCCCACCGTCGGTATACCGTCTCCCCGGAATGAACCAGATTATTGGCTGAACCCTGACCGTAGAATTACGTATTCGGTAAAAAATTCCCCTCCTGCCTCGTGAGGAAGAGCCCGAGAGAAGCTTTTTTACGGACGATGCGTGCGGCGTGCACGCCGCCGCCGCCGCCGCTCTCCGCCACGCTCGTTTCGTTCCCGTCACGTGACTGTGTTCGTTTCACGTAGGTGTGCTCCGTGAAGATCCCACACGGGGATGTATACGGGCGTTCGGTACGTTCTTGGACGCGCGTCGCTGTGGATGTGGGTGAGTGTCCTGAGTTAAGGTGAAACTCGTAGTCGGGGTTGGTGAGGTAGGGAGGATCCGGGTCACAGATCAGCGGTCCCGCGTGAGCCGAAGAACCCGCGGCGTGGAGGCCCTGGGTCCCATCGAGAGCGCGTATCGCGAGCAAAACGGGGTACCTGCTTGGCTTGGCTCGGTTGGTTCGCTTGGCTTTGCTTGCTCGCCTGCCTGACTGCTTTGCTTGCCTCACTCGGATCTCCTCTGGGTCTGTCTTATCCTCCTTTTCCGTTCCCTTCGTTCGTTCCTTCCTCGTTTCGTTGTTTCGTTTGACCCGGGGGACCCTTCTCTTGTTCACTTCCTTGCCCGTTCCATTTTGGTGGCAATTTTCTTCTGTATTATTGTTGGGAGAGGTCCTGGCCAGTATGCTGAGTGAAGTGTAGTTCGTGGCAGAAATGAATAGGGGAAGAGATTCTTTGGTTTTGTACGAATGATGTGTGTGAAGCGAACGGTTTTTATGTGGGGCACTTTGTTTTTGAAAAGTGCCATTTGTAGACTGCGGATTTTTATGCAAAATCACATTTTAGAAGGTAGTTCATAGAAACAGAAGTAGGAAGTTCTTTTTTCACTTAAGTATTTTATTGGGTTCAAAAGGAAATAGAAAGCTTGATACATCTGACGAAACTTTTGTTCTTCATTGTAGTTCACAGAGACCTATAGGCTATAAATGTATAAAATCCGCAGGCTAGTCATTTGGAATGTTTGATGGATACGTTGAGGAGTGAGACTGAATACGATCTGGTTATCGTATTGATTCATTGCTGATTGTTTCGGTACGTTTGAATGGGTGTGAGCAGTGATCGTGGTGTTATTAATTTTTCAGATTAATCTTGATGTAAAGCGATGTGGTAGAAAACAGTTAGATCAGTGGGAAGCAAGTAATAGTACATCATCCTCCGTGGTCGTTAAAAGTAGAAATAGTAGGTAATAGACAGGCACATTAGCTCAGCCGTATACTAGAAAATGTTCGAATTGGATTGTCTTGAAAATGGTGCTTTATATGGAGATACACCTGAGAAAAATATATTAAATTTTTTAACGGTAATGTACTTGTTACCTTTCTCTCTGCGATATGATATCGTATAAGAGATAATTAACACTAGATTTACGAATATTTCTTATATACCTATTTCTACGGATACACGTGAAATTGACGAGTATCTGTAGAGATAGATATACCGAATATAGAAATTTAAGATTAGAAGGCTTAGAAGAAAATTAATTTGGATATACAGGGTGCGGTATTTAAGTTGATACTTGGAAATATAAAAACAAAGCATTTAGACAAAACTTGTTTGGTTTTGGGGGGGATGGAGAATGATATTATTTATTTTTAATCTGGTGAATGTTTTGAAGGTCATTTCAAGGTCAACTTCGTTTTTAAAATGGACATCTGTATTTTTTTAACAGATTATTAATACACGCCAAAAAAATAAACAATTTTTGTCTGTAACGTTTTTTATTTTAATTTAATAATCAATTTAAAAAAAACGAGGTTGATATTCAAATGATCTTCATAACGTTCACCAGATTCCTCCTGGAAACCAAACAACTTTTGTCTAAAATACTTTTTTTATGATATTTCCATGTGTCAACTTAAATGCCACACCCCGTATATTTGTCTCGTTAAATGGATAAAACTCAGCATAAGTGGTAGGGGAGAAATGTAAACGGTTTCTGTAATTTGCTATGTGAAATTCGAAAGGTGTCGCAACAATGCGTCCCATCCAACCTAGCGTTAAAAGAAATGTTATCTATAAATATTACATAAAAAATCGACTGTACATTTTATGCATCTGTAGCATATATTCTTTAAAATTCAGAATAATGAAACATTTACTAATATTTAATAAATTTTTTCTGTTATTTGGAACCTGATTTATTCCTTACTGTGGTAAGTAAGTACACTTCTATTCGACTTTAATTCTTGAAAATTAGTCCACAAAAATCAATATTTGCATAGACAACCGCAGTTTAATAATAGAATTAAAACTGTGGACGAATGATTTCTTATCTGCAAGAACTTATTATATTCCGTATTCGGTGCCCAGTTACTACGTGTCTGTTACACGCTTCACCACCACAAACACATTGACGCCACCCTGAGGCCACCGCGTTAGTTCCCCTTCGTTCCTGTCCGTTGATTCCTTCTCTTTTCGTTCTCCTTCATCAGCTAACCGTTCCTCTTTTTCCCATCCTCCGCTTCTAGAGACGCGCACTGGACCGAGACACGTCGTGTACTCACGCACTCCGATTCCTCGCTCCCCACTTTCGTCGTCTTCTTCGTCATGTAGGCGCTATCGTAGCCTCGTTACGAGAATCCTCCCCTTTGAACTTTTGCACCCGCGACCCGTTCTTTCGATTTAGGCCTGAGAACGAGCACGACGCGTTGCCTGGACGACGTGTAATCCTAACTTATCAATTTCTTGAACGCAACCGTGATTTGTGGGTTTACGGATTAACCGTTTCGATTTTGCTTCTATTCGTATCGTTTGTATTATCGATCGTAAGTTATTCGATACTTGTATCAGAACACGTAGAACAAAATTCTGTTATTATTTAAATTTTATTGTAGACGAATGATTTTTTTGTTTCATTGGTTAAAAGTGAAATAATCTGCCTTTCTAAGACATTGTTAATGTCCCTGTTGTATTGATTTTAGAGTATTTATATATATTGTAAAAATCATTTGTAAATCTGTATTTTCAATCTAATTTCAATTTCTAATCACATAATTTCCGTAACTTTATCCTCAATATAAAGTAATATAATGAAAATTGAATAATACAGTTGTTATTGAATAATATATTCCTTTACAAAAATTACATTTATTATACCATTTTTCGTATATAAATAAAGTGAAGTACAACTTAAGAATAGAATAATATGTATTTATACTATTACTAATTCTTGGAAGCTGTTTACAGGGATTATTAATAATATATTAATCAGTCGATAGAGATTCTGTTTCGAAGTATATGCTTATTGTTAAATGTAGTAAAATACACTACATAAGGGAACGAAATAAGGCAACAGTGTAACATACAAGCTATCATGCTTCTCAGATTTTAAACTATTTTAATTATGTTACCATCTAACCACACGTGTGAATAAAAATTTTTTCACTTTTACGTGAAACGATAACGAGTTCTACATCGTAAACGATGGAAGAGGCTGGAGCATTAAATGAATCATACGAAGCTTGCGTCCATTCTACCTAGGAATCTTTGTAACGAAGAAAAAGTAAAATGATCATTTAATAGCTTGTATGCACAAACGGGTTCAGAACACATTAGTTCAAAGCGTATGCTTTGCAAAAGCATGAAAGAAGCGGTGAAATTTTTAACTGTTACGCCCAGGATGTAATATGCATCTACAGGGATCATCAAAAGAAGTATTATGTAGGAGGTATTACTTGAGAATATTTAGTAAAAAATAAATATACTGATATATAAACGTTTGAAGACAGGAATATTTGTGACACTTAATATCACAAAAGCTTTTTTTTTCAAAAGAATTTCAAATTCTGAGGCTCAGATTTTAAATCAAACTTCGAAACTTACTTTAAGGATTGAATCTCTAAATGTGCAGCCCGTAAGCAAAAAAGGTGTTCCAGTCCGGGATATGTAACTCAAAGAATATTCAACCAACTGATCCAGCCGTGCATACACATATTTTTTAACATCTTCTTTACATCATGAACCTATTTTGAAGCTAAGAAATGCAAAACTGAAAAAATAATGACATTTTTTATACAAAACGGGCAACTTTTTTTAAGTGAAAAATGCTAAAAAATATGATGTATTAAAACAATAGAATTATAAATGTAGGTTCATGCTGTGAAGAAGTTAATGCAATGCGAGGTCAGTTGCTTTAATATTTTTTGTTACATACTCCGACCTGGACCACCTTTTTTTGCCCATCAGCTGGACATAAGTCCATATAACTATATTATATGTGGATTTGTGGTCAAAACAAACATATTTGTATTCAGTTTAATTGTACATTGAAGTATTCTCAAAATTTCAAAGTGATTAGTTCAATATTTTCTTCACAAGAAATTCCCCTAAATCCCCCCTTAAACAACCATCACATAAAACAATGCAAACATACAACGTAACTAAAGATTTAATTCGAACGAATCCGTCGTGTGTCGAGTCCATCGCTATCCATTGGCTACGCTCGCGCACGGTTCTGAAACGCGAGCGTACCCCTGACCTTTCCGCGGTGTACCCGTTATACCGTTCCTCCATTACGCATTGCGCTCCTTTTTATTGCCGATCGGCGAACGGTAGTAACGTAAATTCACCGGCCTACGGTGGAAATATATAGTAACGTTGCGTATATACCCAACATCCGCGTAAGAGCGCTCTATCCCCCGTGGACCCGCCGCGCGGTCTCGGATTCCAAACGAGTCCCGACGTACACCGATAACGGGAAGCCCCCTCGTACCAACTATTCCGGCTATGCTCTAACATTGTTCGTTGGTTAAGTAGCCTGGACCGATCAGAAAGTCTCAATTAATGACGTGCTTCCTCGTGCGCCGATAACATACACCGTCATTGTTTTACGGAATCCTGGAACGTCTCCCAAGGGTATGAGTCACGAAAAGTGCCTGGTGTGGCGCGCGGATAATTCTTGCCGCGCGACCATATACATCTGCTGGTATTAGCGGCACGAATCATTCGAGGATCGTGTACCAGGTGAACGATCACCTGGATCGAGTCCGTGGATGCAAGCTGAATGTTCCTCTCGATCCAATTATGTAGAAAGCATGCAAGAACACTCGAGATTCCGAAGGCTGGGAGTGGTAACAAAGACATAGGGATCCCGTTTCGTCGAGGCAAAGATGCGTAAATAAATATTTAAATAAAAACATGGGTTAAGGATGCATCCGCGCATCGCGGTCCTGCATTCTTCGACGGTTGTTCCGGTCTGTTACCAGTGGATAATATAATTGTTAAGGCAAATAACGTTTGAACAATGTCTTCTGTTCTGAATGGCTGTCCTGTAGTGGCGGGTATACCATGGATTATTACGGGGGACCGATCCGCTCTACGTAGTCGATACTTCCAGGCGTTTTATTGACAGATTGTAGAAAGCGTATCAATATTTCAATATCGGCGACGAAAACAATTTTATTCAATAAAATGGAAATCGCGGATGGACCAGGCTACGGCCCTTTGAATATTTACAATGGTTAAATAGTTACAACCGGGGTCCATTTACATCCTAAAATCTTTCTCAAAAAGCGGCTAAGAAATCGATGCCGAGCGTGCATCGGTCCGATAACCATGGAAATTTCATGGTTATTGTAGATTCGGGTGGTCGATTTCGATAGTAGACGGTAGAATGGTTTATTAGAAGGGAGAAATAACAGATCGATATTGGATCGGATTAGCTAAATTTAATTCAATCTGAAAACGTGCAAATCTTTGAAATGTAAACATTATTTTTACACAAATAAATTAGATATAATAAAAATATTGTTATTTTCATGTACAATAAGATATAATAAGTCTTTAAAATAATTTTATCTGTCACATTTTATATGTACATTCTACATTTACTAAAAAGGAATGTCATGTTTTCTATCTAGGTAGCTAAAAAATTGTAATAAATAAAACTAATGAGAATTTTTTATTCATGATGACGATAATTTAGTCCGTCAAATGAAGTATTCAAACAGCAACAGTGAAACTTAATTTAATCATTTTTTTCATTAGTAGAATGTATTTAAGAGCCAGATGAATTATGTCGACAACTTGTTGCTTGCTTTTACAATAAAGTATATTTATATTTCCATATTCGAAATCTAACACATCGTACATTTTCCCAATACGTCACAATTACACTACGAATATTTAAATAACTTTCTTATTCCTGATTCTATTAAAAGAAACGACGGGATGTGCCCGTGATCGATACATAAAAAGAACATTGTATAAATATATATGCACAAATGACCTTTGCGTGATATGCAATCGTGTAAAACACAATAAAATCCGAACATACAAAAATTATGATATACTCAATATGTTTAATTTGCTGAACTTTTGTTAGTTAAAATCTCATTCCATCGCGCTTTACACTGTTGCATATCACGCAAAGGTCACTTGTACATCTATATTCATACAATATTCTCAAATTTATGTACCCATTCACTGGTACATCCATTCGTATTTACCAGTCCAGAGACTTAAATCGGTATGATTTTCATACCGGTATTATGCCATCAAAGCTATACCGAAACCGATATATTAGCGGAACCGAAATAAATACCGGTATTTTTGCGGTTTCTATACGGGTAGGGCTTATATAGGATTATATAGGGCGAAGGTACAACCGAAAATACCGGTATAACACCGATATTTTACGTTTCGGTAGAAGTCCCTGTTTACCACATCATTAACTCTATCGTAAAAAGTACCTTTATCGCACTGAAACTCCTACGAAACGTTGAAACACATCGTTAAAGAACAATCTTCCATGTGTTATTACCCCATGCCACATCCGCGTACCACGCGTTTCTCGGGATCAAAAAGTCGCGCAGAATCAATCATCCTCGAATAATTCACACCTACCGCTCACCGCCCCGAAGAATCCATTAATATGACAAGCGATCTCGCGAGTACTTGCTTAGTTTGCGTAGTTCCATGTACACTTAATACAGAGTCATAGGCGTAGCCAGGGGGGGGGGACAGAAAAGAGTGGAGGGGACTAAATTGGCTAATTCTACAGGGAAAAAATTGGATTTTGCCCTGCCCCGTATCTTCCCAGAGTTACAAAATTTTTGCGTAATATTTAATACTGCAGTATAATTGGAAACACGACCAACAGCTTCTATTAACAAGACGCATACATTTTCAACGATTTATGACTTTAAAAACAAAATAAAGTGTGTCCGGCTACGTACAGCCGTTTTCACTGTAGCAGTCGATGTGTTAATATTTTTGCCCCCCCCCCCTAATTATTACAAACTTGCTTGAGCCACCTTCAACACTAATGCGAGAATAGCTTAAGGGGTCATGCTTAGTCAGAAATTTTACAAAAATCGATTTTTCACTTTCTATATGTTCTTGAAGAACATCTCGAGAATATTCGGTGCGAGTTTCAAGGTAATCCAATTAAAAATGACAGAGTTACAGGAGTTAAAAAATGAACATTTTATATAAGTGTAAGCTTGACTTGAAACTTTAAACGCGTTTTTCTCGAAACTACATTTTTCAAATCGGTGATCAATATTTCTCGAAAACTACTGTGTCGATTTAGATGAAACCTTTTGCGCCTTATTTCAAATAAAAAAAACTTTTGTTTCGTCCCATACTTTTTTTTTAATTGACCAAAGACGAGTGATTTTTTAGGTGAAAGTCGCACTTTTCCAGGAAACCGTCCGCTATTTCGTTCCTAATCAATATTTCGAAAAACCCCACGTTCAACGACAAGATTGGTTCTTCCATTACATAAATCTACCTGAATTTTTATTTTCAGATGAACCGTTACGAAGTTACAGTGATCACGGCAGACCACTTTTTGTGAAGAGACATCCGGGAGATAGCTCACCATTTATTTACCAACAAATATTTTTAAATAACAAAATTACGTTATAATCTAGAAATTGCATTCTTTAAAACACATACACATTTTTTGAAAAAGGTCTTATAGTTTTCGAGAAAAAAACTCCCAAAGAACACTCTTTTCTCGGCCTCCTGACTGAGTATGAGCCCTTAACACTAGGTTTACGGGCATTTATCGTGTAGGTATCTCCACGGCACGCGTCAACGAACCCGCAGATTTTCTTTAAAAAACAACTTATTTTATATAATACACAATTTATGATTTCTGAAATTAATGCATAGCTATAGAGATAGGTATACCAGATAGAGAATTTCGAGGTTAGAAAGCATTCGAAATGCGTTAAAATGACGCGTCCCGTAAACCTAGTGTTAAAAGCAACGGGTCTGCGCGCGCGTGAGCGCAGCATTGTAATTATAAGTAACGAGAAACTGGGCCCCACTGTGGGAGTGGACGACTTTTGCTTTGTCATAGGCTCGGGCAGCGATGACTAACAGAGGAGGGTACGCGGGATCTCGCCAAGGTGGAAGCCTCACCGAGGGTATAAGGTACGGTAACTGCAAGAGGTACGGGTAGATCATTAGCCATGATTTGTTGTCGAGCAGGCTGCCCAATGACCCCGCTGGCCGGAGCGTGAACTCCGGGCGTGTCGAGATCTCCGCACGATGATCTTGTACGCCTATAACCATCGACTTCTCCTTGTCGATGCACGTTGCGCCCAGAATGTGCATTGCGTGTAGGAATATTATGTACGCGCATTAACGGAGGTATCGCTTCTGTGAACGGTAACCGCGAGGGCGTGCGCGCGACTGCTGCGAACGACTGTTGGCTGTGGGACAGTGATAGATCACCGAAATATAGTGGGGGTGTTGCCCGGATTGGTAGTGTGATTGGAAACGGAGATGATTGCACGCGGAAAAATAAGTCGAAAACATACACAGTCCGTTATTAAGTTCTGTCACAAATCGACGAATGGCCAGAATGATTAAGAGCTTGTATAAAAGCAAAAGGAGAACATTTTGAATAATTTAGATAAATATCTTTACGTGAACAATGGTAGAATATGTTGCAATAAATTGTTTTTCCTACAGATTGTTATTCTCTTGTTGATTGTCAATACCGTATGCGACAGAAGTTATTAACTGAGTATATACAGAGAATGTTATTTGTGGGGATCTCGTTTTGGAGAAAATTCCTCTGTAACTGTATATTGTCCATTATTCGAGGAGCTCAATGGGAAACTTGTACAAGTTCATTTTCCTCTAAAAACGGAAAAAATGTAGAAGACAGTACATACGATTTTAGAGAAAAGGTAGACCCAGAGAAAAAATGACACAAGTGTTTTATAATGATAGTACTGTAGTAACATTTTAGTGTTTGAAAGCATACAGATTGTTTTATTAAAATTTAGCTTTACCCGCAGTTCTCTTAAATTAATGATTCTACATATATTCAAAGGTGTTGTTGATACGGTATTACCTGTATTGTAATGTTTATATCAAGTTATGAATATCAAATAGATACTATTGTATTGCCTATAGTATTGACTAAATCCTGCACCATTGTCAGTGCACGCAGGTTGGGTAGTACAACCGGACAGGAGGTTATTCTACATGCAAGGACAAATTGGAAATATGCAATAAACATTTTCCTATGATCCTTTGTTTCCGAGGTAATCGAATTTGAAAATCTGTTGAATACGTGTGCAATTTAATGGGACTTGGCTAACGTGTCCATTCATCACATTCCGTTTCTACTTATTTTCACCACGAATACAGGCATACTCGTTGAAATTTCCAAGTGGTTTTTATCGAAACGAAATCCTCGTATGAAAAAGAATTCATTTTTGCTTTTCGACTTATTGTTTCGTTTAAAATCACCTTTTGGCCGGATGTACTACCCTATCTGAGACACCCTATACCTGTATTCATATAAGTGGTAACGATTAGTAATAGACAGACACGTATGCCATGTCATGTTCAAGCGCACATCACACAATGCGAAAAAAACGACGTTCTATCACATATTCTCAATTTATTATTTATCTAAAAAAACGGCTTTTAAGGTTGTATATATCAGTTTGGTTACACTCTGTATATGTACTATTACTAACAACATTTGGAGTTTGTTAAGTATATTAATCAAACCGTCAAAACTGCAAATACGTGTAATTATTACATTGCTATTGAACATATTCTACTACTGTTGATCATACTATTCAAGTTAAATCAATAATAGGTTCAGATCAAATAGGTTTGATTGATTAGACCAATTTAGATTAAATATCAAAATAGGTTTTAGATATACCCTGCTCTGCATCATTGTTACTAAAATATATATGCTGCGCATATATTATATCGTGTTTAAGTACATGTAGAATGTTTCATTTATCTTAAACACCAAAAAAATATATGGCAAAATATATACTTTAATGCAATTAATAGTTAGCCAAGAAAAATCAGACGTACTAGATAAATGTGAAGATTTCCTGTCTTAAACACTTTATATGTATACAGCCGAGATAAATGAAGCACCCTGTATGCTGCAATTTCATGTATTATCTGTATTCGTCATTTTTTATTCGAATAAATCTTAGCCCCTCAGCTGTATATGAATCATAATGTATTTGTGCTACTTACGCATTTTTATGAATTTTTTCCTGTAACCACAATTGTGGAAAAATATGTTACTCTATGGCAATTTGATTACACTTCCAAAACTGAAATCCAAATAACAAAAATGATCAAATTATCACTTAAGTGTAAATATACAATATTCGTTACACGTTTCCCACTTTCGCTCACGAACTTCCTAATTCTCACAATTCCACATTCGTAACCATCCATCTCACCTTGACATCAAGACAAACAGAGATGAGCAAATTTTATTTCGAATAACGAATAACGAATAAAGTCCCAGGATTTATTCGCAAATAACGAATAAAATCCTAGGATTTATTCGCGAATAATGAATAACAATTTTATTCGACGAAAAATTATTCGTTAGTCACGAGTAAAGCGTTATTCGTTATTGATGAATAAGTCCTTAATCGTTATTCTCGAATAAATTCGTTTTATTCGCAACTTTTATTCGAAGATTATTCGAATAAAATTCTATACGAAAAATTTATTCGAATCTTGATTCGAATAGCGCCCAACTCTGAGACAAAGCCAATCAAGATCCTCTCGCCACATCGATCCGAAGAGAGCAAGCCGAGGGCACACAAGTCCCATGGCGAAATTACGTTACGCGTCCGTTAAACCTTCGATTCCTCATCTGAATACAATCCCATCTTCGTCGTTTCCCGCGGGACGTCCTGACGTTGCCGCGTCTCCGGCGATCGAACAGTAAATTTTCACGGGACACCTAATTAAGCCGGCACTGAATAAGGTGGGGAGCGACAGCGCGGGGGCGGGAACGAGGCAATAATTATGAACGTAGGACGACCCCCGTCCAGTTCACTTCGAAGTGCGTTCCGCCATCCAGAGAGGGAGTTGGGGATGGGGGGACAACAAACAACCTAGGAGCCAGCTCGCTACCAACCACGAAAGACATCTACGGGGCGGGGGCAGGAGGGTTTCGTGCCGTGTAAATACGTACTGTTCGAGATACACACACGGTACGCGGGCGTCCACGGGGGTCAACGGAGGTCAAACGGAGAACTGTGCACGGGCAATGTATAAAGAAAGACGCTCGCGTTGGCCCCGGCCCCGTTGGGAGAGAGAACCCGATGTTCTCAGGAAAACAGATCACGGGGGAATCGATGTGCTCCTCGATTGATGGCGACCAGAGGAGCTCCTCGAGTTCCCGTGACTGGACAAGAAAACGCTTCGAACACGGGGTTAGAGGAAGGATCGGCCAGGGATGGGGCAGGGGATACTGTGGAACCACTTAATCGGGAATTTCGCATCGCTGTTCGATCTGAGATTGTCGGATCGGCAGCAGCCACGGCGAGGTTACGACAGGTCATGGCGACGGTTCGAGCGATTCCCTCCCACGCGGATCATCCTCTCTCTTCGTAGCCCCCGCGAAGGGAACGGAATCGAAAAATCGTTGGTTGCACCGTTAATCGCGCCGCGAGAGAGATGCTCGCTCGCGCCTGGTCACGCATGTATACGCGTGCACGGGTGCGTGGGTGATGGAAATGTATGACTGGTGGATAAGTAATGTCCTTTGTTTGACGGCGATAAGGTTACTTTCCTTTTGCCTCGTTGTTCCGGGGCCGTCGTCCGTGGAACAAGGGCTTGGTTTCGATTCTGTCGTTCATTAAGCTTACCAGACGTTGCTGGGCCTGTCGCGATCCGTTGCGCGGCCATTCGATTCCTTTGGGTAGTGATTAGAGTTATTTTATCTAGTGATGATGGTACGATCAGTGATTTTTGAAATATGGATTAGCGAGGTTTTCACTGATTTTCTAGATTCTTGAATATGATTGGTATAGGCAGGGCATACATTCAATAAAATGAAAATCGCGGATAGACCAGACAACGGCCCTTTGAATATTTATAATGGTTAAATAGTTACAACCGGGGTCCATTTACATCCTAAAATTTTTCTCAAAAAGCGGCTAAGAAATCAATGCCGAGCGTGCATCGGTCCGATAACCATGGAAATTTCATGGTTATTGTAGATTCGGGTGGTCGATTTCGATAGTAGACGGTAGAATTGTTTATTAGAAGGGAGAAATAATAGTTCGAGATTGGATCGGATTAGCTAAATTTAATTCAATCTGAAAATGCGCAAATCTTTGAAATGTGAACATCGTTTTTACACAAATAAATTAGATATAATTATTTTTATATCTTACAGCAGGGCCGTTCCTGGCGGGGGTGCAAACTGTGCCCCCGCACTTGAACGGCCAAACTCAGGGACAGCTGCAGATGGTTTATTATATGTAAAATTTTGGCTAGTAAGAATAATAATAGACACTTTTCTGATGCTTATTAAAATTTTAGACAAATAGAATTCAATCAAATTAATTTTATCCGTAACCTTTGTACCACTACTCGTATACAAGAACGAACTATTTTTATGAACAGCCCAAAATAGCATATGTAATAAATTTCGTATTTATCCGAGGGGGAAACCAGGACCGCAAGACGATACAGGCGGAAGCAATTTCGAGGAAGGATGACAAACTACTCGCCATTCTTATGGGACTTCACGCACGTGCGTACACACGTAACAAGACGAATATTGTAATCTTCGAAGAAATGAAGCGTGGGATGTAACCGATGATATGATGCATGGTCCGTTGTTCTATACCTTGTAGACATTTCCAATAGTTTATGCAGAGGTACATCTTCCTGCAACAATTTGTCTAACTCACGTTACAAGGTGACTGCAATTTTGTTTGAGCTTGTTCAACCTGAACTGACCTTTTTTGCATATCTACAATATTAAACAAACAGAGATACGAGCTGTACAAATGACCACATACATATGTAATAATTAAAGTAATTTTCTTGTAAAATATGTTGTCTACTTATTACTAACTTAGTAATATTATAATCAGTTTGCAAAATATTTAAACGTTTAAGGCAGTGAGATCTGTTCGTTTGGAAAGAAAGATATAAGAATAATTGATTTTCAGATGCATATTACGTTATTTTTTCAATATGCCACTGAGCATTTCTCTATTTTTTCTAATAATATACACCTACAAGTTAAGTACATCTTTTCTTGCTCCTAACTAGGTGCAAATAGTATCAGACGTTAAAGAGGACCAATATTATCAAAATAACACATATTCCTTATATCCTTAGAATTTACACAACATTCAATTGTAAATAGTCAATTACTCACTAGTGTACTTAATAATTGTATTAAAACGACTCTATTTTTCTATTGTGCCCCAGATGGTGAACGTGGGTCATCTCTGCACCCAAAGATTAAGTAGATTTTAAGCCAACGTTAAAAGCTAAGCCAAAATTTGCAATAAAATATTTCAGTATGGGTCAGAAATGACCTGGTTCGACTTTCCACGTGTCTGTGAATTAAATCTCTACCTGAAACACTAATTGCTCGACAACCGTCGAGCCCACAATAAAACAAAGAATCCCAATGTTTATGAATTAGGTACATTCGTTTCGACCACAATCTCGCCACCATAATCTCACTTTCACCGTACGATCGCCCACGTGCTGGTAAATGCCTAATCTCAATACAGGCTCGAACACCTATCCGCGTTACGTAACCAGATTCTAAGTGACGTCGCGGGGGTGATAAGCCGACGAAATGATTTTGCTATGCGAGCTCACGCACGTGCGTTCGCACTCTCGGAGGCGAGAGCAAAGATCCGGAGATGACGCGGGAGAGACAGACAAAGAGGGAAAAGGGGCGAGGACGCGGTGGGCGGTTCGGCGTGCGTGCGTGATCGTGATCAGGATCGTGAAGCAAGATAGCGTGGTCGCCATCATAAACTCTCGTGGGCTGTACGGGCCGATCCAAATCCCGCGGTCCGAATCGTTGCCTGACAATTGAAGTCTGTTAAGGGATCATGCTCAGTCTGGAGGCCGAAAAAAGAGTGTTCTTTGGGAATTTTTTCTCGAAAACTATAAGACTTTTTTCAAAAAATGTGTCTGTGTTGTAAAGAATGCAGTTTCTAGATTATAACGTAATTTTGTTATTTAAAAATATTTATTGGTAAATAAATGGTGAGCGATCTCCCGGATGTCTCTTCACAAAAAGTGGTCTGCCGTGATCATTGTAACTTCGTAACGGTTCATCTGAAATTAAAAATTCAGGTAGATTTATGTTATGGAAGAACCAATCTTGTCCTTGAACGCGGGGTTTTTCGAAATATTGATTAGGAACGAAATAGCGGACGGTTTCCTGAAAAAGTGCGACTTTCACCTAAAAAATCACTCGTCTTTGGTCAATTAAAAAAAAAGTATAGAACGAACAAAAGAATCCTTCGTTTGAGGACAAGTCTTTCTGCTTTGAAATAAGGCGCAAAAGGTTTCATCTAAATCGGCACAGTAGTTTTCGAGGATTATTGATCACCGTTTTGAAAAATGTAGTTTCGAGAAAAACGCGTTTAAAGTTTCACGTCAAGCTTACAATTATATAAAATGTTCATTTTTCAACGCCTGTAACTCTGTCATTTTTAATTGCATTACCTTGAAACTTGCACAGAATATTCTCGAGATGTACTTCAAGAAAATATAGAAAGTGAAAAATCGATTTTTGTAAAATTTCTGACTGAGCATGACCCCTTAAGAAGAGATGGCGTGCAAAATCACTAACGGTGATTTATCACAGTGGTCGCCGAATCACGATTCACGGTCGTGATTTAACTTCATTCACGACCGTGATTGCAATTTTTCAATGCTGAATGAATTTGCTCACTGCGATCATAAGTCCTTGATCTTTAGACAGAAAAACGTATTCAATATGATTTTACGATGAATTATATTACTACCCAGATAACATATGACGCCTTAAAGACGTCTATTTTACGGTTATTTTAGGTCTAAAGCGTCTTTAAGTCGTCTTTAAGGCGTCATGTGCTATCTAGGTATTTGTGTTTTTGAAAATCAGTAGAAAAAACAAGAAATTCTAAAAGAATGATTTGCTAGTCAACACGTAGGTTATAATTTATAATCATTAATTTATACATTATTCTTCATTGTTTCTACTTAATCCTTCACTTTATACGATATTAGTTTTGTTTCGATGTCGTTAATATAAAATATACAGGCTATGTCGCGTGTATAGAACTGTTATGTTTCTCCACCAATCAGAAACGATCACGAAAAATCACGAATCTATGTGAAAAATCACCGTGATTGGGAACGAACGTGATCGAATCACTCGTGATTCACAAGTAGCAGTTTATGCCATCTGTACAGTGTTAATCCAGGTCCAGACACGTGCAACGCGCATTGTAGAACACTCTTGAAAGGGTCGATTTTAATGGGTCGACGCGCAGCTAACGACTTCATGCAATGTCAAGCCGAACACGGGCATTCTGATGCGCATTGTAGAAAATATCAGAAGGAATGTCTATTTGTTATCATGACAAGCAAATTGTACTAAATCGATTACTAGTTGAATAAACTTTAAAGTCGATTTTCTCGAAAACGGAGCCTTGGATGAGAAAATGTTATACCAAAATATTTTCTGCTTTTTTAACGTAGAATCACCCCCTGCCCGGTTGTACTACGATTTCCAGCCCACCCTGTATAGAGACCAGTCTAAAATCCATTCAATTTTAAATTCGTACCGAACGGTTACAAGGTTTTCGCACCTTTGATTTGCTCTCCTCTAAAGTTCGAGAAGTGTGACTTAACACGTTGACTGCCACAGTGAAAAAGACCGTCCGTAGCCAGACACACTTTATTTCATTTTTTATGTCATAAATTGTTGAAAATATTTGAGTTTAGTTAATAGAGGCTGTAGGTCTTGTTTTAAATTATACTGTGATATTAATTTCATGCAAACATTTTATAACAGTGTTTAAATAATCCAGACACTTTTCAATGTATGTGTAACCCATATTTGGGTGACGTGGCAGTCAAAGTGTTAATACTTGTAGATGCCAAAAATGTATAACATCAGCAGTCGTGGTTATTAGTAGCTACATTGTTTTATAAAGACTCGTGACTTCAGATGTAACGATTTGAAAATTCTACTGTCGAGAGTGGAATATTATAGTAAATATGGATTTGATAGCTGTTTGCAGTAGTTTACTCTCCGGCGTTCTGTTACGTGGATATCAGATGCAACCGATACTTTCAAGAGTTATTCTTATATACTTGTATGTGGACACAGAACATAAGTTTTGAAGCAGTAAAATTTACGAACTGTAAGGACGTTTATGTACATAGAAACATCTTCGAAATTTGATATAATCTTTGATCCCTTTGGCATCGAAAAGAAATCATAAAACTTTGATCAAACAAGTTGTCACGGTACCTCTTCTACAGTGAGTGTAAAAAGTATTCGTACACCCTTTAAAACGGAACAACTCTTTTAAAATTGGCCCAAAGGACTTGAGTTTTTTTGTGAAGTTAGAGACATTAATTTACTAAATGATGTGAAAAAACATTTGAAAAAGTTGCAATTGGTCCGAAACGCGAAGGAAATATTAAAGGTCGTGTTTTACAACTTTTAAATCTGAGGCAATAATGAAAATTTAATAAATACATATCGAAGATTCATGTTAGTTATATACATGTTGAAAATTTCATCAAAATCGGTTAACGTTGCTACGAGATACAAACGATTAAAAATGTTGAAAATCGCAGTTTTTCCCGACTTTCGATCTACAACTGTAGTAAATCTAACAATTCTCACATCTTTTGATGTCTGTCGCTCGTTTCTGTATTAACCGATTTCAATAAAAGTTTCAGTATGTACATAACTAACATAAATCTTCGATATATATTTATTAAATTTTCATTATAGCTTTAGATTAAAAAGTTGTAAAACACGACCTTTAATATTTTCTTCGCGATTCGGATCAATTGCAACTTTCTCAAATTTTTTTTCACATCATTTAGTAAATTAATGTCTCTAACTTCACAAAAAAACTCAAGTCATTTGGATTAATTTTAAAAGAGTTGTTCCATTTTAAATGGTGTACGGATACTTTTTACACTCACTGTATGTACGGTGGTATATTGATACATAGTTTCGTACCTTCTTGTAATTTCTTGCAATAAATTTGAATATCTCACTGGTTACAGATGCCACACATTGGTAAATTACTGATTTTTAAATTATATATTGTCGTTAATAACATTCTCTACTGAATGCTGAAGTATAACCTATTTCAATTAAAATTATCCTATCGAAAGACAATCTTAGCTGGATCAAAATGCCTACCAGCTACAAGTTTACTTGCAATCGTCCATTGGTACTATGTAATCCGTTAAACGGAAAGTCATTAGCAAAATAATCAGATGCACGTAACAGTTCACTATTTGATACTAAATTTAAAAGTATTAAATATCCTCATGGAGCAGACCAAAGATCCGGCTTCGAGTTCCAAACCGATCAACGCTATCCTATTTCGCCCAAAGAAATTTATTATTCACCATAACACTCGACAGGTGGGTAAACAGACATGCACAGGAGCACCGAGGACCACGGAACGTTTCGATCGTTAGCTTGAAAAGTGGACACGGTGAAGCAGGTACGGAAAAGGCGTATTCCCCACCTTGGCCGCGCGTTCCTTTGTTTACGCGTGTATGAATTACGAGGCGGCCCATAAATCACCGAATAATACCCGACAAATCCAGCGGCGAGAAATAATGGACACGCTTAGAGAAGTAAGCTACCGTGGTCCACGTGAACTCTGTCAGTCGACGTCGGTTAATATCCCCCAGATGCGTAGTGTGTTTACGCGCAATTTGCCGCCGATTTACAACTGGCCCCCGTAGAAATTGGACGTCGCGTTAAGAGATTCCGGTTATCCTTGGTTCCGGCACGCCGCGGCGCAGAAAATACCTTCGGAGAGATCGAGCGCAGCTTAGGGAGCAAAGGGGATCGCGGCTGAAGCCTGGCCAGCGAAGAGGAGGCGGATGGCGCTGGAAGAAGAAACAGAAGGAGATGGAGATGGCGAGAACGAAGCAGAGGAAGAGGAGGATGATGAAGAAGAAGAAGAAGAAGCGGTAAAAGACGAGGGTATTGTTAGGAAGGCGGGTGAAGGGCGGGTGGGTTCTGTCACGTTTCGCATTGCACGCACCAGAACTTTCTGCGGAGGTTGCCGAGGATCCTCTCCTTCGACTCCCTCGCGAACTGATCACAAGCGCGATCTCGCCGTCCCTGGACGCCGCGGAAGATCACGACTTCGACGTGATCCGTCGTGACGACTATATCCCCCTCTCCCGCCGCCGATATTATTATTATATCCTCTCCGCAGCCACGTACACGACGAACATTCCACGAACGTATCTGATGCCGCTCTTCTTTTTTTCTTTTCTTTCGTATTTCTGTTCTTCTTTATTTCACCCGAGCATCGTGGGCCGTAGGAAAGCCGTCCCTTGTTTTCGTACGAGATCCGATTGCGGATGATTTACACGGTGCGAGCCGAAGACCCACGTTCTATCGGCGGGATAACGATTCTAGTCTTGTAGAACACGGTGAACGACGATCATTCGTGGAGGGAAAGTCTTTGTATTGGGTAGCTTAGAAAGGGTCTGGAAATATTTGATTTATGGCGGAGGGCTCTGGTGATCCGTACTTCTTGGAGGACCGGGCAATTCTGATTAACTGGGATATTTGTGTAATTGTTCCGGAACTTAATCAGGATAGGTTTATTGGGCATTCGTTAAAATTTTGTTCGAATACGTGGAATTCTACTGTATTTGGAATTAACAGACTAGCCTCTTATGAGTAGGTTTTGTTATCGGCTTTAACAATATCACTTTAACAGTGTCACATTTTTGTATTGCATATCAGAGGGTAAATATATTAAGGAGCAGAGTTATTCAAGCAATAAGGTAGCAGTATATTATTATACTGGGGGGGGGGGGGGGGGGGGGGGGGTGAATTGGAACAACTTTTTCCTCAGCAACAATGTAATCTGAGGCTTCGTTACCCAGATTTTTTTTCACATCATTTAGTAAATTAATGTCTCTAACTTCATAAAAAAAACTCAAGTCATTTGGACCAATTTTAAAAGAGTTGTGCCGTTTTAAAGGGTGTACGAATACTTTTTACACCCATTGTATGTTAGATCCACACTATAAGAAGTATTTATAAATCTGATTTATCGATCCTTGGATGGCTACAAAACGTCACCGAAGTAATGTAATCCTAAAGGAGGCCGCGAGTTCCAGCGAGTTAAAGCGTTAGCGTTCAGTCACATCGCTACTCCCGTAATCACGGTACTCCGTGTATACACGCCCATCGTTTTTGCGTAGGGTACGTGGGACGTTAAAGCGACTGACCTACCCGAAGCCATTCCGCGAGGACAACCGATAGAAATTGTTTCGAACCGAGAGTCCGAGAGTTTGTCACTGCGGCGCGCACGTGGCAAAGTTTCTATCCGGGGCGACGCGTGTTGCGGAGGAAGGAGCTGGGGCGCGAAAGGGGTGGAGCCCAGGTTTACACCCATAACTCAAGCACCTCTCTGTTATTCAGTCTCGATCGGGTTGTTATTAAGAGGACACCAATAACGTTACCGACACAGCTTTATTACCACGCGCGCTTAATGGGCCCCCGTAAGTTGAACTATCGATTTATACGACTGATTTATGGGGACTCAGTCATTTGCAAGCGTGTTGGAAGACCTCTCGACGACGATGATGACGCGCCCGGCTGGATGTGCGCGAGGGTATACGCGCGAGAAACTTCCAAGAATCATTCTCGGTTATAGAGGCGTAAGGGTTAATCAAGGTCGGCCTTTATGGCCGCGTTTAAGGTCGACCATGGCGGATGAAGACGTGACGCGAAACGATCACCCGATCCGCTTTGATAATGTATGTGTTATTTGCCCCGTGTTCCACCATTATGCGGGCATAGATCAACGAGCTGTCCTTTCGGGTTGTAAGCTGGCTGGGTAGTACCATTTTGTGCGCCTTAGGATTATTTCAGGTTTGTCAAGTAGATCGTGATACTTCTTTTGGTTCTAAGGGAGACTATTAAGTAACAAAATTTCAAGAAATGAAACGTTAATAATAGTTTTGTTAGTCATTAAAATGAATTTATATATGATTATTAATAACGGATACGAGCCTTAAGATCATCGACATTGTGAGAAGTAGGATAAAAATGTATCTATAAGATAAGATGTGGTTAAAATGGTATGGAATTAATAGACACATGGTAATATGGTTCTTTCGAGGGGTGTTTTTTGATGGCCCTGTATTAGTCAATAGCAAATATTGTTGTAATCGTTATAATAGCTATTAGTAGTTTAATGGCACATTACCAACAAATTAATACAATGGATAAAATCGTAAAATACTACCCCCAAATATACTCTAAGCGAAATAAGCACTTCTAGTTTTAAGAATTCCTTGAATCCATTTTTAGGGGATAGGTAGGATAATTTTCATAAATATTTCTGCTATTCAGTTTATTAATACTATGTAATAAAACTAAACCGCGTAGACAATTTTTGAAAGCAAAGTAAATCTTTAAATGTTGTTGACGCCGATATGTATACAGGGGATGTTTTCCTACATTAAATATGAATTTCCGTCGAAATATACTGCAGCACAGTTGCTAACTTAAGGTCTCCTACTCTTCTGCAAAATTACAAAAAAGATCGGGTCCTGACACCAACTTAACCCGCCTCGTAAGTTAAACATCCAAAAAATTCGAACTTGTCACTTATTCTACGATATTAGGTGGAGCTGGGGCACTTTGATGCAACAGAGAATAACGAAACACCAATAGTATACCGATATTCATAAACATTTAGAAGTTCAAAACATGAGCATATAATGATAGGATCTCATCTTGTGGTCATATTTTGAACTTTTAAATATCTATGGATATCGAGATTCTATTAGTGTTTCTTTGTGCCCTGTTGCATCAAAGTGCCACAACTCCCCCTGTTATACAAACATGAAACCATTTCTCCAAAACATTTCGTTGACTTAGGCAACTCACATAATCACCGTCACATTTATCGACTTACCCAACTAATTCTTTCAAGCGCTCAAATCAAACTGGAAATTTATCAATAGAACGAACACATTACTACACCAGGGGTCCCAAACCTTTTTGTATCTAAGAGCACATTCTAGAATATCGGTCGGGCGGCGGGCACCATTAATTACGAAATACGCTTATATTTCTCTAATTCTAATTAATCATTAAATATTAAACAGTTTTTTTTAATTTTACATTTTATTGAAAACTTAAATTTTCGTTATCGTTGTACAGCGGCGGGCACCATTAATTCCGAAATACGCCTATATTTCTCTAATTCTAATTAATCATTCAATATTAAAAAATCTCTTTTTAATTTTACATTTTATTGAAAACTTAAATTTTTGTTACCGTTGTACAGCGGCGGGCACACGTAAAACGGTCGCCGGGCGCCATGGTGCCCGCGGGCACCATTCATTAATTACTGAATATTAAAAAAATTTTTTTTAATTTTATATAACATTTTATTGATAACTTCAATTTTTTTATCGTGGTCGTACAGAGGCGGGCACACGTAAAACGTTCGCCGGTGCCCGCTGGCATAGGTTTGGAGACCCCTACCCTACACCGAATGCAATGTATTTCTCACTAAACCATATCGAGCCCGCGGAATTTCAAATCGTTTCGATCAATACGTGTTTCACACGAGTACCGTACACGTTTCTTCGAACGGGCTTGGGGGCACCGAATCGATCCGCGGGTGGAAAGTTCGGATTCGTCGAATTCCAAACGATCGCGTCGCAGATAGCTGCTCGCCTACCCACGCC
>NW_015373886.1:2013078-2063815 GCF_001272555.1 Dufourea novaeangliae | reverse complement strand
CCATTGCCTTTTGCTCCTTCGCCTGGACGGCAATTCATTTACCCCCTTTTTCGTCGGCAGCACAAGTATACCAACTCGTTCAGTTTCACGATCGAGACATGATCGTGTGTATATACATCGGTGGTGTGGGCCGTGTGCTCATCTTTACACGACGATATTTAAACGGGATATTTACCGATCGGCAACAAGCGAGCCGATAATATCGATGGGACGATATTATAAATTCCTTATCGGGCTCCGACTACGCTCCCCTCCCTCCCAACCCCCACCCACTATTCCCCCTCCCGCCCACGATGTACGGATATCTAATGGCACTTTTTTACCAGCCGCAAATTAAATCTCGAATCGATCCCCCCTCGTTCGCCTGGCACGTCGAATATATTTCAGGCATCCGCCACGGCTCGTGCCGCACGATCTGTGTATCGTGCACACACGCATTTGTGTACCTGTGGGATATACTGTGTATGTATAGTTTCGAGGGAGAAAGAAATGACGATCTTGATCGACATGGGCCCGATATTCTTCCTGAAGGGGATTTTTTTTGGGATTGGTTGTTTAAAATGTGGTTATATGGGTGTGTGGAAATAGTGTCACTAATGATTATTAGGGTAAAGTAACCTAATATGAGACCCCAGCCTATCTCCGTTACGGAGAAGTCTTGAACGTTGCAAATTTCAAAAAATGCACTACAAGGAAACGCTTAAAAAGTGATAGTTCAACTGATAAGTGTGAAGAAAATATAGTTAATTGCCCGAATATACAAACTGTGTATTTCATTTATATCACGTGAGAACTTCAATACAGTATAATAATTACAGTGTAGGAACTTCCTTTTTACAATAACGTTAAAGAAGTATTTGTTCACATTAAGTAGCTTAAAATAAACCAATTAACAACTATTTTTCACGAAAATCAAATCTATTTACATTTATTTCTGTCTTGATCAAAGAACTTTCATTTGCTTGAGATAGATTTACAATTCTACAAAGTTAGTGATACCACCATGACAATTACGTGCTCGTTTCATAATTACTGTCATGTTTCCTTTGATCTGTCACTGTATGTGAAACACACAAAGTACAATGAGCACTATTATGACAGCAATAAAAATTATGCTTTAATCGTGTTTAGAAAAGTTGTTCACTAATGAGACTAAAATTCAATAATAATTACAAGTGGTAATTTGTTTTGCCAATCCCAAGGTAATGTGATTCATTGAATTTAGTATAGCGTATAACGTGAATGGGAATTGAACCTATACACGTTAATCTGCCTGAATAACTTGAATTAATATACTCGTAACGGTTACGAATTAATTAGCCTGTAATTAGTATTGAAGTTCTCCCCCTTTATTGGAACATTGAATTGTTTAAACTGTCTGCAACATACTTTTGAATATTTGTAATAATAAAAGGCACTTCTGTCTCCATTACCGTGCAATTTCTCTTATCCACGAGAAAGCAAACAAGTAACTACAGTTATTTTCCTTAACCAATCTTTAGCTTTATTATAATTACTTAAATCTCACTCTTTAAATACACGGTTTTACTATCTTTGTCTTTAATTTAATATGAATATTACAAAGTGTAAACTTTGTACTAATATCTACAAAAATTAAAATATTAATAAAAATTATCAAAATTTTGGTTATCTCTGAATAAACAATGGATGTTTATATAAATTCATATTTCATATTTTATAAATGAATGCAATCATTGACTATTACTGTACTTCATCTATTAACAAATTCTTAAAACAAATTGAAAAATGTATCAAATATTCAGTAAAAAAAAATAAGCACAGCCTATTAAACGCAGTGTTTTTGTTAGTACAGCTTGGTAAAGTTTCCCACGGAATTTGGATAATTTAGTATGCGCACTGTTTGCGTTACGATTCCTGCCGCGGTTCGAGGCTGATAGAACGATCAATCCGCTACTGGCAAGAGGTGGTTGCTAACGATGACCACGGGGTAACAATTTCTTCGCGAATGTAGTAAAATTGCACGTTGCTGTCTCGTATATCAGCAACGCGCACGCATACGCCATGCTTTATCACGTGTTAGTACCCACGGTGCCCTTACACGAGCCCTAACCTTTTTATTACTATTTTTTCGACGTTTTACACTGTGTTTACTGCACACTTCGCAATGAATGATTTTCGCGAGGCTCTTACTCGCATTAAATCGCACGTTCGAGTACCTAATATTTTTCTAGCTTTGCTTTAAATCACGAACTCCATTATTTCAGCTAATAAGAAGTTGTAGTGGTTCGTGTAGTACGATACTCGAAGCCTGTCAGTCTTTTAATTATCTAATAACGAAATAGAAAGCATGGTAACAGATCTGTGTACAAAAATATATAGTAATAAAAATAATATAAATTATGTAAGTAATACAAATAATACAAATAATACAAATAATACAAATAATACAAATAATACAAATAATACAAATAATACAAATAATACAAATAATACAAATAATACAAATAATACAAATAATACAAATAATACAAATAATACAAATAATACAAATAATACAAATGGTAGAAATGATACATAAGAAATTTCTGTCTCTTATTTATCATTATTGTCCCAGTTTTACCTGAAAATATAACAGGTGCACCAATATGTAGTCTATTATTTTTGTAGAATTATATTGTATATTTGTCCATCAATAATTCTCCATAGTATCTTAATAGTAACGCAATAATTAAGAGTTCATATCTCATAATCCCTGTAATATTAATTCCTGTATCTCTTCTAAACCCCTAAATAAATCTCTCTCTACTGTTCACGGTTATCAAGGATTGTATGATAAACATTTCCCTGAATAAGCGTAATTAGTGGAAATTTGCAGTTGCTGATGCTGATATGAATAAAATGGTTATGTATAAAATGATATAGTAATAATACATTTGTAAATCTACAAATGAATAAAGGATTTGTTTCTAATTCTCAAAGTACATAATTGATACTTCACATTATTTTCGTCCCTATTTCTATAATATTACAAGAATGAACAATTATATAATATCTGGAAATGGTTATTAATATATATCACGAATCATTGCATACTGCAGAACGATAATTTATTAAATCAAATGCACAACAGAAATTAATTTTAATCATGAGACTACTTTCCCTTGGATCACGCTCTGCATGTATAATTAGAAATAATATTACTAATCATATATTAAATCATAAATACAGCTATGAAAATTTAAGATACACAAAATTAAATTTCCTGTTAAAATATTCCGAATCATATATAACATATTTTTACTTTTTCTGGATTGTTCGACAAAATAACCGAAGTATCATCCAGAAAATCCAATAGCCACGCTGACACAAAGATGTCGATGGGAAATTAACATTTCTGTAACATGACGCACCGTGCATACATAATAAACAGGTTCCTGAAATGAAAATCTTTATGAGAGTTGCGGAGCAATCGCTCAAGCGTGCAATCTCTCCGGGATCCTCTCTTACTCCACACTGCGTCCATTCTTTCTCATTTTCTCTCGTTTCGTTCCTTTCTTCAACCTGTTCCCTTCCATTGGGAGTTTTTGTGACATATACAGCTGTACTTTACGTTCACTACATAACTCAATTACACATTAATAATAACATAGAGAATTTTTTCAATAGTGACACTAGGCTGATTTAAATGATAGGTATCCCGGTTAATAAACGTATGATTGATGACTAATCTGCTGAAATACGCTAGTTGAACTTCGCATAATCTTTAATAGTATTATAAATTCTCGGCTATTCTTGCTACTTTCTCTTCTCACGGATCTTCACGGGTCAATACTCTTAAAGATCTTCCAATGTTTTCTTATCCCGATATTTCTCTAATAGATTACACCAAATTCCATCACTAACTCTTTGCTTCCTGATTCTTGAAATTTTATAGTTCACAGCCTTCTTTTTAGATGACATGTAGCTATTCGGTATCAATTACTGGTATAATAATATATTTTTAGATTTTTAGATCTTAATAGACACGTACAAAATTCAATGAAAATTAATATGTTGTGTGACGGGTAATTTTTTTTACATCTTAGCCATAACGCAAGGATCAAGTCTGCATGATGCATGTAATGTCAAAGTTACATATGGATATGAAAATATTGAATTCAGCTATATTATCATACATCGTACACTTATTTTGATACGATTCAACGCTTTGCGTTTAGACGTTTCTTATGTATTAACTAAATATGTCAATCATTTATTAATAACATACCACGGATGAAGCTCGTTCACAGATATTCAGATCGCAAGAATCGTGTTACTATTCTAGCAACCTCCACTACACCAAATTCTCATTATCAATTAAATCCATACGTTAAACCATGTTCCATTCTCATCTGGTACGCGATTTACAAGTCCACGCGCAAGCAGCCAGACGCGCTTGTATTCTAAATGGAACAACGAACATTGAACGATCAATCGGCCGAACAGACGACAGTGGATCAACCGTTAACCCCCCCTCCCCCCACGATAATACGTATTATCTGCATTAATTATCCCTCCCTCGTGTACGCAGGTACAGCGAATTCCCGCGAATTTATATTTATTCCGCGACCTCGGCCATCAGCAGCACGTGTATCCATCACGCGTTTTTCGCTCTGGAAAATTAAGAGCGATTGAAAAAAAAAAAACGAGTTCGTGCGTTTATATTCGTATAATTAACACACCCGTACCGTCCACTTTTTTTTTTCTTTCTCGATCGCATGCATAGAAAGAAGTGTGGGTGCACGCGGTGTTTTAATGAAATTTTCATTGCAGTTTGAATTTCATCCAGTTTCGTCGCGTGTCACGCCGCGGAAGGGCGAACGTATCCTTTACATGACTTTTCTACGATCTGATCCACGATAAGCGACGTTTCATTGCTTGATTTGCGTAGGTAATAAAGCTTCGCGTTTGAATATTTCATACGAACAGCTTAATGGGTTTCAGTCGCGGTGTATTAATATGGTGATTACACTGTGATTGGTGCCGGACTGTACAAACCGTAGTACGTAACTCATTAACAGGTAACCTAATGGAAGCGACGGGCAAGTCGTTTCTTACTTTTGATGTTGATTCTGCTGAATCTTATGATATTATACGTATCGATGAGTAATCCAGTATTTAACTTCCATGAAAAAATTAAATTGTTGCTGATGTTTGATGGATTTATAATGATAATCTTCACTTGATTTATACATACAGGCTGTTAATAAAGATGTGGGACACTTTCACAGGGTGGATTCTACACGCCAAACTAATACGTAAATCAGGCATGATAAAATTGCGTTCGACGTGTCGTTTTTGTGTTAATTATTGAAAATATGAGACACGTACGCGTGAAATACGTCTGACACTGCGGGTTATTCTACTTGAGAGACGTACTCTTCAATTGTTTCACGTGTCAGTGTGCTGCATTTGATTGTATTTCATTTTAAATTTAGCTGGGCCATTGACCGATAGCGTGTATCAGGTGGGAATTAACTATTATGGAATATAATTTATCGCGCCAGACATATTTCACGCGTATTTTGTCCGTATTTTCGATAATTAATAACTGAGAACGGAAGCCTTGAACGCAATTTCGTCAATCTTGATTTTCGTCCTAGTTTGGCGCGTAGAATCGACCCTGTGAAAGTTTCTAACAGTTTTATTAACACCTTATAGTAACGTTGTGGAATAGGTAGCATTTAAAAAATTTAGGAATGGAGATCTGTTTCTGTAAAAACTTTTCTTACTTGGGACGTTTTCATACACTTTGCAGATTCTGTAATTCATGGACTAAATTTCTGAATAAATCAGTTTCTTATGTTTGGTCTACTTATGGGAATATCGACAGAAAACGAGAAACTTTTTAGAAAATAGAAAAATTTTAATTCTACGTTCCATATTTAGAGTTTAGGATGCAAAATTTAAGATTAAGGCTTACAGATTCAGAATCCAAAAGAAATCATTTCTTTTATGTTTGGCTACTTATGTAAATGTCAACGAAAAACGCAAAACTTGTTAAAACATTATCGGCAGTAAACTTTTAGGTTTCTAATTCTGCGTTCTACATTTAGAAATTAGGATTCAGAAATAAGGATTAAGATTTACCGATTCAGGATTCAGAATCAATCATTTTTCTATTTTTGGTCTGCTTATGCGAATGTCAACAAGAAACAAAAAAAAATTGTTTACAAATCGTGGGTAGTTAATTTTAGGGCTTTGAGTCCTGTGTTTTATATTTAAAATCTAGGATTCAGAATTCAAGACTAAGGCTCACCGATTCAGAGTTCCGGATCTTCCCTTCAAAATTCAGCTCGGCCATAAAATATCGACAATTCCTTCCTCACGGGGCAGGCGAACTATATTCCGCCGGACAAGCTCTGCGACAAGCATTATTTGTCGCCAGTTGATCCTTTGATCCCTTCGGTCGAGTTCGAATCGGCCCGCTAACGTTATACAGGTACTCTCAGGTATTCGACCAACACAGCACAGAGTTCACCGTGTGTGTTCACGTGCCTGCGAAGAACAGTTAAACGGGATCGTTCGGGGACCAACGACAGCGAGGAAGCATAAGACGTGCGTCGTTGGTTTCCGTCTAACGAAAACGATAAATAATCCGTCCCCCGGTTAATTCAGGTGTGATAGGGCCCCGGTAGATATAGATACCGCGACAATTTACGGTTTTGAATTACGTACCGCCGCGTGCGCGCTGAAGGTATCAGAAGGTGCACAGGCCACGGGGACGACACCCACGTATAAATAGTGGAAGGGAGCGTGTGGTCCTTTCAACCGAGCAGAACCGTTGACCTATGACACGCACGCTATAAACAATCCTCTGAAGCAGTAAATGGATATGTGCTGTTATACGGCGTCGAGTTGAAAACTGACCCTGGCTGACTGGCCTGGCCTGGCTTGGCCAAGTCTGGCCTGCCTGCCTGTTTGACTGCCTGACTGCCTACCCGACTGCTCGGTCCCTTGTGAAACGGTTATTGGATGCACGCCATGCTCCTGTGCCAACCCCGGGGCTGTTGGTAAATATTTTTTGTTCCGACGAATAGATTTTCTGCGACAGCACGCGGTAGACGCTGCACGGACACGAGCCCGACCGCGGAACATACATAGAAATTGATTTCGGGCCCGGGCAGTCATCGATGGTCCTGCGGGACACGTTTGATAAATCTTTCCGGGCGAATTGCGATCCTACGAGGATTAATTAACTCTGATCGGTGGCTTTCGGGGATACGATTGCGTCGTTCAATTTTACGGGGGATTTGACCATCCTTTTTAGCCGCTGAGGTTTCGTTATACATATAGGTTTGACGAAATTTTGTACCGTGTATATGATATCATTGTGAAGTAGATAATTATTGATTATGTATGGAAATGTGGGATAAATGTTGTTTTTTCTGTTTAACCCTAGAACGACACCCGTACGTTTTTTGGCGTCAGTAACATCGTCAGTAACATCGTCAGGTCGTGGGCGACCTAAAGTGAAATCTTAATATTTAAAATACTATCTAATTTTTTTCGAATTATTCTTCTTTAATTGTTCTTTAAACACATTAGGAAATAATAACTGCACAGTGTGATTTCTGTGTTAAAAAAATGAAGGAAAAGTCAAGAAAAGCTGAATGTCCTGTTTATTTTCACGTATGTAGACAAAATTCAAATTGTCCAAGGTCGCTGGTAACCCCAGGCGGGCGTTCCGGGGTTAATTGGTGTGTGCATGAAGTTTTAATGAAATGAGAGTTTAATAACTTGTTTCCTTTTTAATTTTGTGCAAATACTATCGCCACTAAAAGTAAGTTAACGCTTCTTCTAAATTGTTTGAATTTTGGAAGAATGATGAATCTCGTATTGCAACAAGACGATTGTTCTTGTAGTTTTTATTGGAGATTCATTATTAGACTGTGGATTTTATGCGTTTATTGTATATGCTATTATTAAAAACTCAGTGTAATTAAATTTTAAATAAAGTGCACTGCGAATTTTATTTTTTCTCGAGTTTTATAAAAGCCTTAACGTGTCTATCAAATTTCTATTAGACTCCAATATTTGCACGTAAGTCCACAACAGTCAATTTTTGCGTAAGTATCCGTATTCTATTCATTACCGTGTTCAACATTTACATTTTTTAACAACATCTTGTCGAAATATTATATCAAATACGGTTGGTCATTAACTTGTTTTCTGATATAATTGTTTTTTACAATGTAGGGGATATTAAAGTATGCTGACTATTTAATGAATGGACAATACTACAATATATTAGTTACATGAGTCAATTTATTGCTCGACTTTTAGTTATATAAAATTAGTAAAATATCAGAAATGTATCCTCTGTTTGTTATTACTTTCGAAAGGCACTCTTATTACAAGTTTATTCCACGTACATGTACAAGTGCTACGTTCTACAAAATTCCGGTATTTCATCTGGTTAGAATAAAAAATATAGGCTACGTAAATACTGTTCGCCATATTTATAAAGAACGAAGTTTTCAACTTAAACCACGTTTCTATCGTATTCAAGAAATACGGTTTACACCTAATATTATAGTTATCCGTATCACTAAACTTAAGTTAAATTCTCCTTCTACTTGATATAGTTTTAAATATAGTATTGAATAAGTTTTGGCACTTAACCGCAATACAATATGAGAAAGAAACCAAAATTAATTTTTGATCTTACTTACTGATATATTACTGCTTCGCTCGAGGAAATAAAAAAATGATAAAGCCAATACGGAGGGTGTTTCACTGTTATGGTCGATTCTGAGTTTAAAACCATTTTCCACTACAATACACAAGAACTCGAAATGGCGTTTTATTTTTCACATAACACGGAACTCAAACACGTCTTCACACGGACCAACTAGTAAAATGACTAAAACGATTGACAATGTTTACCTTGAGTATGCAGGTAGAGAGAGGAACAAGCAACATAGTGGGGAGACTTACCTGTTTACATTGTTGCCCTTTTGGACGGAAACAAAATTATTCTCGAAACTTTATTATCGCACCTCATACTCTATTACCCTAACACCGTGTGTTTGTAAGTCCACGTGATTATTTTCGTTTCAATCTATATTGTGTTTGTTCAATACCTTTACGCTTCCTCTGTGAAACTATCATAGTCAAAAATGATTTTAAAAACCATGTCAATCGATAGCTACGTTATAATACACAAACTTTTTTTACACGATTTTGATTTAGAACAACGTAGGAAAAAAATTAACTTCGTTTCTTCCACAATTTGTTTTGAACTACCAAGGTCCGATGAATTGTTTTTTTTAATAATCTTCACTCAATCGTAATTGTAACTGAAGATACTCCCACTTATTTCTTTAAGACATTGCTCTTAAATATTTGCAGTAATATTGGGTTAGAATAAAATCGGGGCAGACTTTAACGGTTAACAAAATAATTTATTACTATATATATTAATATAATTAACAATAATACTCTCTATATACTAACTCTCCCTCGTAATTTCAAATACGTCTCATACCTTCCTCTTGTACGCACAACCATCTACTACCATATATCTAACCCAAACTCAATGCACTTTTGAGGGAGAACACTTTGAACATACACTAAAATAATAAATAATGCGATTATGGCGTTTATCTTGTTTCTGTAATTCATTTTCTGTGAGCTTCCGCCTCAACCAGTTACGTGATAAATTTTCAGCCCAAGGTCATTTCAAGGTCATAGTGTGATACATTGTTGAATACATTTTGATCTCCTCTTTGTAATGGCAAAAAAAAAATAGGGCATTCCGTTTAAAAAAACGTTACCATTAGAGAAATCTCAGAAGATATGACCTTGACATGACCTTCAATCTCATAGCCTAATTTCTTACCATAACCTCGTAACCTAAAACACACTAACATTCTCCCGGACCATTTTTTTGTACCATGACAAATAAGAGAATAATTAAGGGTGGCAGAGTTAGGTGGGACACCCTGTATACCCTTCCACGACACACTTTCTCTCTCACTCACTCTAGTTTCTGGACGCGAACTGACGATAGATCGCGGTTATTAGCCTCGACTTCGCGAGCCATCGACTGTTCGTTTTTTTTTTGTGATCTGTTGTCAACTGTCAAACAACGTACTCACACACTCACGCATAGGACACGCATACAGGTGACTCGAGCGACGACCTCTCAAATGTTATCATGGAACTGTGGATTACATCCAATTTGTTGTGCCAGGCCAACTGAAAGCAGTTCCAGTTGAAGACTTCCTGCATTGTTTGAAGTAGTGGGAGCAACGTCTGCATCGTTTTCCGGCATCCCAGCGGAACTATCTTGAACAGAATAATATCTGGACCCCAGAGCCAGAGTGTATTAACTCCACTATTTAAAAAAATGACATTTTACATGTTTCCTGTATCACATATTTTCCTCTTTCCGACGGTAAAATTTATTTCATTTTAAGACGTCTAGTTTTTAATAGAATAGTCTAAAAATTATATTAACTTCGTATTATATTCCGAGCCAAACAGTGGAATCACATAAGGGAATTGAAGCAAAGTTAACCATTTCTACATATAGACACTTGTTTTAAATCTCTTCAATAATTTGAAAGTATTGTTTCCCGCTCAATTCTTACCGAACGGTTTCAAAGTTACAAGGTTTCCGCACCTACGATTTGCTCTCCTCTAAAGTTTGAAAAGCGTGACTTCATACACTCTGGCTCCAAGGTCCAGATATTGATTCTCCGATAACTCGACAATACAAATGTCCACGGTATCAATTCCGTCACTTTTCTGACAGACCCCGTCTCTACGTTCACCAAAGAATTCTATTACCAAAAACTACCCTCGTGTGACCGCAATAGTACTCTCAGATCCATGCCTATCAGATGGTTCTACTCCCAAACGTTCCACGGACAAGAAGCATTGCCTTCAGGTCCTAACTAGAAAATTCCGAGACCCAAAAGTTCCAGCTCGACCGGTAGCGTATCAACACCCATCTATCCGCGTTCCCGCAACATCCATCTTTGAAACATGGGGGAAAAAGTCGGAACAGCGAGCGTCTTAGCCAGATGCAACACCGTGGGTGAGGTGGCGGGCGGTAGAAGAGGGGACGGGGGTGGCAGTTGCTTTACAGGAGCGGCGTACAAGCGTGATCTTCGTAAGCTGTAAGATGATACTTCTCGTTGATGAGGCCGGGACGAAGATCGGTACGGCAAGGCGCATCGTGCACCGGCGGAAACTTTTGTTATTAAGAGTGCGCCGGTGAATCCCTGGCGGATAGGTAAGGAAACGACTGCGATCGCGTGTGTATTAGGAAACGAAGGCACCAGGGTTGTCGTAACTCACCTAGCGCTGGATGCAAACCGAGTTAACTAAGCAGTTCGCGTTTCAGAAACGTGAAACGATAACGCACGCATAATACAAACCGCCACCTCCGCTGCCACCGCCGCACACCGCTGGAAACGGAATCGTCGTAAAATAGTATCTTCGAGCGCGAATGCGATAAATTTCCTGGTTTCACGCTTAAATTACCCGGGGCTCGGTGCAGTTCGCAAAGATATCGTCCGCGGTTTCGGTTCGATATGCTGCCCCTCAACGAGTGAGATATCCGTGGATATTAAACGGTTACACACGACGGGGTTATCTTTGCACGCGCTCACGCACATCGCGTTTACCTCCCTAATGGACTTCATTGTTCGCGCTTTAGGGAAACCTGCGAACGTATGTGTTACCCTTTATACTATTCTGCGAACCTGGTGTTTTTCATGAATGTTACGTGTTACCCTTTGTGCCATTCTGCAAACTTGATACTTGAATCGATAATGGTGTCAAAAACCATTTAAAGAAACATGTTTGGCAGATACATTACAAAATACTTAATTGTTTTTCTAAATGGATTACTTTTACATGATTTTGATTTAAAAGATTCTAGAAAAGTATTACATTCTCCTTTTCCATTAACTCAGCTCTTCCAAAAATTTTCATCCAATTACAAGTGAAAAATTTTCATCCAGCTACAAGTTAATTATAAGTGACAATACTCCCACTTATTCTTCTAAGATATTGTCCTCAATTAAAAAAGAATACTTGGTGTGTCGTATCATCTTTAACAGATGTTATGGTGTGGAGACAACCCTTAATTTTACCATATACACGTATTTTTTTCTATACGAACTTTTAGGTAACGTATCCATAGTATAAAACCAGAGTTAAGTGTAAATAAAACGTAGTATCAAATTGATTTACAAGAATTGCTATAATTTAAATATGATCGTACGATTGTTAAAACGTACGTCTAATAATCACGAATTCAATACGATAAAGATTTCATCAAACGCAAAAGATGGCATTATTTGCAATACTTTTTCTTTGGTTATATAAAATCTGGGGTATTGGTATTCTACAGCTGGGTCTACGCTGTAACAAAACGTTGTTATACAGGGTGTTCAAAAAAAGGATAAAGGACTTTAGGTGCTTATGATACTCACCGAGTAGAGTGAAAAATGATTAATATAGGTCCTAAAGGACCTATATTATCAAACCTTTCGAAGAAAAGTACAACAGTTTGTTGTTACATTTGTTACATATGTTACATGTGTATTTTGTTGATTTCGATACGAAGCTTATATCTGTGGATCATAGATTGACGTATATGTATATTCGATTATTATTTCTTCCGTATGTCGTACTGTTTACTGTACTGCTATCTTGAATTAATGTGCTTCTAAGCGAATTTATCTGTTTACTTATGTATTATATCGAATGGTCGTTAATATAGAAGTTAATTTTACACCGAAGGGATTGTTGTTAGATCCTATGTTGATTAGACATTTTTTCCTCTTAGTGAGTACTATAAGCCACCAAAATCGTAGACCCTGTTTGTGAACACCTGGTATAAGAAATAAAATTTGCAACTATGTTGTACAACATATTTTTATAATTCGTTAGTGGATTATATCTTATATACTGTGAAAGGTTTGTAAAACATTATGCATCTTATTATTAAATTAACACTTCATCGAAGGAACGCTTTAACTATGAGCAACAATTTTAAGAAAATTAATGTATCTTTTTTGAAGTTAATATTATTTTGTCCGATTTTATGAGAAACACCAATGTACCTAATGAAATGCTAATAAAATTCTATCCAACTATTCCAGATCATCCAAGATAATGCAAAGCGGCCGTAGTAATTTTATTTCCGAAGTTACAACCCGTTTGCGTGAAACATTAGATAAAAAATCTATCTTCCGTTTCCAGGAGAGAGAGAGAAAAAAAAGAAACGGTTGGATCGTCAACAATTTTAAAGCCCGCGTTTTTCCAGTCCTGCCTTTTCTCAAGTGTTTATCACCCGGGTTGGCGCGAAGTTAATTCGCCCAGGCGACGCAGTAACGAGAACGTTCGTGCACGAAACAATGCGGTTCTATTCATGCTCGTTATTTCCCCTCGAAACTCATGCAAGAGGCATAGCCTCACGAACTTCTGCGGTCTATTCGTCGTCGTTTCCTCGTCTAATTAGAAAATTGCCCTCGAAGACGAAACGCGGGGGCCGTGTCCACGGGGAATCGTTTTGTAACAATTCTCCCCCTCTCACCCCCACTCCTGTGCACAGTACGATGCCTATTATCGTCTGGCCCATCCGCCCAGCAACGTAACTTGTCATCGTATCTGAATCCGCGAGAAGATTAAGCGGCAAGGTGGCCGCGGAAATCGGTGAGACCGAAAGGAAATTAATAGTTCGTCCCGGATGTTGGTCGTTCCTACCGCGGACCGTACCGCAAACGTTAACCCGTAGCTTCCCACCTTCCCGCCAAGAAAATTGAAACGCAAACGTGGTCGCCAACAATGTGCATGCATGTGATTATTTTTTATAATGTATGACTGTCGAAGTTATGCGTAAGAAATACGCATTTTGCAACAATGTGTATCTTTTGTCGGTTCCAAATTTAGTAGTTCCTTAATGGACTGATCTGTTTGTGCTTTAAAAGCAGAGATGATGGGTGCAAAGGCTTGTAATAAGATTTTAGTGACATGGATTTGTTCTGTTTTAATAGAATTTTTACATTTATAAATGGTTGACTGGTTTGTTAGGAAATTTACAATATAATGAATGTTTAACGCCTTTTGCACCCATGAGTGATTAACTGTTTTGTTAAGAAACGTAGAACATAATGAATATTCAACGTCTTTTTAATAGTTTATTGACAATGAGTAAAATAACGTGGCTGCGGAAGGATAGAGATGATCATTATTATGGCAGCAGAAGTATTTTTGTGATCTATAAAATTAACTAAGTACTAAATTTGATAAAATGAAGTATGCCAACTATTGATACGGTTAATGTTGTGAACGAGCGTAAAAGAAATCTCAAGAGAAATTAATATACGATTTAGTAAGTTGATTGAATAATAAGTTACGGTTTCAACATGTTGAGGTATTACCATTACACCATGATAAACATTCAATCCTCATATGTAAATTACATACAGTCTACAGACAGAAGAAAGTGAAATAAAATTAAATAAAATTAAATTAAATGGAGCTGGTTAATCTATATTAAGTTAGTGTAATACTATTACACTTCTGCGCGTCTGTAAAGGTGTCAAAAAACATTTAAAGAAACATGTTGTTTGGTAGATACATTACAAAATACTTAATTGTTTTTCTAAATGGATTACTTTTACATGACTTTGATTTAAAAGATTCTAGAAAAGTATTACGTTCTCTTTTTCCATTAACTCAGCTCTTCGAAAAATTTTCATCCAATTACAAGTGAAAAATTTTCATCCAGCTACAAGTTAATTACAAGTGACAATACTCCCACTTATTCTTGTAAGATATTGCCCTCAATTAAAAAAGAATCATTCTTACTTGGTGTGTCGTATTATCTTTAACAGATCTTATGGTGTGGAGACAACCCTTAATTTTACCATATACACGTATTTTTTTCTATACGAACTTTTAGGTAACGTATCCATAGTATAAAACCAGAGTTAAGTGTAAATAAAACGTAGTATCATATTGATTTACAAGAATTGCTATAATTTAAATATGATCGTACGATTGTTAAAACGTACGTCTAATAATCACGAACTCAATACGATAAAGATTTCATCAAACGCAAAAGATGGTATTATTTGCAATACGTGGTCTAATAACAGACGATCAATTTTCCCAGACACACGGTCAAATCAGCGTTTCGTCGGCCTCGAGGCGCAGACCTTGCAGCCAGACGTTCCCATCACCCCTTACCGAAAAGCAAATCGCACAAGCGGTGATCGCTGCGAGTCCTCCTCGCCATCACGTGCGTGCCTGCGTGCGTGCGTGCGTGCGTGCGTGCGACGTGGATTCAGCCGAGGCGAGTTCTAAGAAATGGCGTGCGGTATCATCCCGTTCCATCCTGCATACCGTCGGTTGCGTAGGTGATACAGACACGCACGCCTCTACGCATCCAGCTCACGCACGATCGCCCTGTGTGCGTGTTCTCTGGACTCACGAGCGAAAGAAAAGTACCGCGAAAAATAAACGAAATCCCGACGGGACGAAAAGAAAGGTCGAGTAGGGAAAGAAGAAAGAAGAACATCGACGGGCCAGAGTTGGCAACACAGGTAAAAGCGGCCCACCAGGTAGGTTCTCAGCCGTCAGTGGCGATGCAAGCGATGCGAACGAAAGGAAGGACTCTGAGAACGACGTAGCGAAGGTGGATGAGGAGGTCGGAGGAGGCCGAAGGAGAACACCGCCAGAGGAGGAGGAGGATGAGGATGAGGAAGGCGAGCAGCCTGCCACGGCGGTTGGGACAGAGAGAGGGAGGGAGAGGCGAGTAGAAGGGCAGCAATCTCGCGGTAATCTAATTTCAGCGTGCGGAGGGTTCTAGGAACGCGGCGTGACATTAGCGAACCACCTTCAGCATCGTCCGTTCGTACCCATCGTCCTTCTCTCGCTCCCCCTGGCCCCTATCAACTCGTCCTGTTCCATCCACTATCGCCAACCTCTGTCCTCTCTTATTCCACCTACCGCACCGACTCTCTACCCCATCCTCCTCTAACTCCGCTGCTCTTACGCCGAGGGAGGCTATCTCCTCGTCTAGTTACCGACGCCGAATAAAGTGGTTCGACGTTTACGTCGACCCGGGCTAACGGGTAATCCCCTACCCGCCTCCTCCGCCGTCACCATGTACACTCTCGCCGTCGCTGCCGCCTTGCGCCTCTCATCCTGCGCTCTGTTCCTTCGCTGCCTCCCATCTCCGACGATTTTCCGTTGCAACTGTGCCGCCCGTATCCGCGAAAGGAGATCCAAGATCCATGGTGCTGCCCGCAATGTGGTCCCAAGTCTCCGATATGACCCCCCCCCCCTCCTCCTTCACCGCGATGGAATTCGCGCCGTTGGTGAACAGGTGCATGCATTGCGAACGATTTCTGTGTTCCTGGATCGAGTGAACGCGATCGAGCTGCCAGGGGATCAGTGGAGACTCGGTTCTTTGTTCCACAGAGTCTTTCTTTGAGTGTACTGTCGTAATCGAGTTGGACGATTGTTAGCGAGGATTGTAACGCAAGGATAGTTGCAATGATGTAGTAATTGGGAACTGATACTGTCAAACAGTTACTGGGGACTGGTTAATCGGCTCGAAAATAGATTACAACTGATGTAAAGGCGTTGCGGTTGAGGGAGTTAGTTACGCAAAAAAAAGCACTTTAAAGCACTTTGGCTTGCAGGAGACACTGTTGAAGTAAGTAATGTTCGACAATGTTTGAAAAATTAGTACTTTTATTTGAAATAAAATTAATTTGAAGTAGCCTGTAAGTTCTTTTTGAAAAAAGTAACCTTTTCTGGAACAAGTGACAATTTATGCTGTCGTGAAAATCGGGATAATGTATTACAAGCGATTTTTAGTACTGTGTGATATAAATGGAAATTTGATATGAACAATTTATTCATATAAAATGTATTCAATTTTATTTTATATTTAAAAATTCGAGCTGTGTGTTTAGTTACATTTAAAATGACGGAACAGCAACTCTAGATAATTGCTAGAGACGTCAGGCCATGAGTAGTAAAAAACTGTTAGACGAAGATATTAAACCATGAAAAATTATAGTTATGGACAAAATCTGCAAATAGTATTACAAGAATATTTCAAATAATTTATGACAAATCTTAAAAGCTAACAAGTAAGTTGTACAAATTTTCATTATGATACAATATAAAATGTCAAAGGTATAGTCGAATTGATATTTGAAATTAGTATCTTGAAAATACTTTATAAACGAAAGAAGAGAAATGGCAGAATGCGTCCGTAAAAATGGTGGACAAGCGCGCTAGTGCCTACCATAATGTTAGATAACTTCGTTTGGCTGGATACGTATCAAGGTTCCAAGTAATCAGTAAGCCACGTGTTTTCTAATTGGTTACTCCTTCCAGATCCAACGCAGACCTTTCGATTCATTCAGAGATATACACAAATACTTACTACATCGAGACACAGCATACACGTTTTCTTACACTAATTACGCGCCGTATCTTGCATCAAGAATCAAGTATTTGCATTACTAGTTTGCATTTACTACTGTTATTTATAGTTAATTTCGTTGGTAATCAAGGAACTGATTCCTCATTTACTTACAGAGGAGGAGGTATACTGTTGGTCCAAAATCTGTCATTACCCTATTAACTTCTATTCCGACTGACGAATGAAATTTTCATTTTAAATGTGCATTAATAAAAATAAGAAATGATATAGACCCACGTCGTTAACAATCACCAATTATAGTTGATGTAACTTAAAACCTCCATTAATATACAATAAAGACCTTGATAATTCTGTAATTTAATAGGCAAATCGCCATTTTCATCTACCATCAATAAAACCGAACTTTTAATTTTCCACTAAATATCCTCGACTACAACTAATAACGCGTGCAGCAATTTCCCTCCAGGTGAACGAGGGACCGCAAAGTCTATTTACAAGTTCGCCGAGTAAACGTCGCCCCGCCAGGGGGATTGGAAAGTCCGGGGGGTTGGGCGTGGATCGGCAAATCGTTTCCCCGGAATCATTAATTCGTCGCAATCGAGCAGAAGAGATTAGTTCTGGGAACATGGTGGACGCCGCGCAAGCTTCCACCGATTCCTAGCCGGCAGCCGCGTTGCGTAACGCGGATAGACGCCCTACCGCGAAAAGGAAACACTGCGGTAAATGGGGGGAAGAGGGACTCACGACGAAAGCCAAAAAACGAAAGGGGCGAGTGAAATAGAAAATTTGACTCCAATGATTATTAATCCAAAGTTAAGGGGGCACGTGCTTCGATTTTTTAATACTTGAAACTATAAGTATTAAAAACCGATAGATTAAGTTTTTAGATTGAAAATAACCGAGAATATACTTTTTGGTATAGTTTACCATTGGGAGGTTCTTGCAAAAAAAATTTTGCTATGAATTCTGTTAGAAACTGTTATCAAGCGTCTTCATTGAATCGATATAAACTACTGGCTAAAAATATGAGACAGGAGTTCATGATTGATGGAATAACGACTCATTAGTTTTTAACGTTATAATATAAGTTACGGAATTCGTAGATATAAAAATCATTTAGAATCAGTTTTGGGGAATTACTTTCATCAAATCGTTGCGGAATAATATTTTCTTCTTCCTTTAATTGTCAGATGTATCCCATACTGGCCTCTAGTGTATATTTATACTCTAAGCTAAAGTGATGTTTTTAAAAAACAGTAATATACATTTTTGTCACCGCATTGACAGACTTCTTACTCCAGCTTTGATGAACAATTTCGGAGGGAATACGAAACCATAACAATTTCCATTTTGTGCGTCATACTTCTTCTTCGTTAAACAGAAGACAAACACTACTGAAAACAATTAAAAGATTATGTATTGCAATCGCTCTTCGCGTCAGTGTGACATATAATCTCCGAAAAGTTTATACAACTATAACTAGGCGTTAATAGTGTTGTTATTGTACGGGAAAGATATTAATTTAGCAAATCTAAAGCACTTGTTTTGTTACTTTCGTTTTGTGGGTGCAACAGGACCGCTCAAATTAGCGATACCCTTATTCTTTAGAGTAGTATACATATGAATTATGCTGTAACAATGTTTTGGAAAAACAATCTATTAACATCTACCTATTTTTCCCACCGTATTGGTAGACTTTTTATTCCAGTTCTGATAAACAGTTTCGAAGGGACTACAAAACTAGTTATATATGAGAACTTCCATTTAATGTGCCATGCTGCTTCTTTGCCAAACAGAAGGCAAGTCATAGGTCCCTCTGCATTAATAGAACAATTTCTACACTGATTCATTTGGCTTTGGAAGACTCCCACCCACACCACTTATCATGATGATAATTGTCGGAGCGACTACTTTGTGATGTTGGATGTTCACCCATTCTCACTTTAATTCGCTCAATGAATAACTGCGACTGCGCTGCTCTGTCCTGAGCAACGTAGTCATCCTTATTTTTCCCAAAGTTCTTTGACGGCAAGCTGTAGACTGGAAAATGTGAAAAGGAAAGGAGAGGGAGCGTTTCCTCCTGGGCCTGCTAGTGGACTCGTCAGTAAGGTTACCTAGCAGACCCTGCCTTAGACGCGGGGATATACGATGGTCGGATAAGGACGTATATGTATATACGAACGAGGAAGGCTTCAGGTAGTTGCGGGAAAGGTGTCAACTCGGTAGACCTCTGATGGCGAATGTAGGAGGTGGTGCCGCCACAGTTCGAACTCCTACTTACTCATCCGTACTTGCCAGGTAGCACATGACGTCTATTGACGCCTTGAAGATGGCTTAAAGGCGCCTTAGACCTAAAACAGCCGTAAAATGGGCGTCTTTAAGGCGTCACGTGCTATCTGGGACATGACCTCCGCGAAATATCGGCGATCTACAAATTCCATCATCTCAAAATTTACCAAATCCGTCTACTTAACGATCAATTTCAGTGCATCCACTCGAAAAGGATGATTGAATCACTGGCATAAAAATGTCCCAAAAAGTCGCCTAAGCGTTTCATTAGAGAAAGAATAGAAAGATGGAAGAATGAGCCCGTAAAAATGGCGGACGATTGCGAAGAGGGCGACAGAAAGGGGTACGGGAAGCCGAACATAGTCGTCTCTAAGGATTATTAATGCAGAGGTAAGGGGGGCTACGCGACTTATCGTTAGGAGCCCGCGTGTCTCTTCGATGCCTCGGCCGTTTCTGCCGTGCCGGAGGTTCACGATTCTCGCGTGACCCGTGAACTCTCGCACGTAACGAGATCTCTCTCTCCCCCCCCTCGCGCCACCAATCCCCGCCAGCCCCCGGCGCCGTCTCACAGCGAGAGACCAACACCACCGTTCGCCAAGCGCGGCTGGTTCATACACGCGAGATCGTAGAGAGGCGTAGCAGTGCCGTATCGAAGCACCCTCGGTGCCCGAGCGCGCGCACGGACCTGGTTCCCGTGGAAGCACGCCTCGCTCGCCTCCGGCCCTAATAAATTACCCCTCTTATATCTTTCTCTCTTCCACCCGTCGACCCCGGGTCCGACCATTTGAACTCCCTGCGCCACGGCGCGTACGTGCGAGACTCTCCCTCCGCCCTCCAACTGCTTACCTAACGTGCACCGACGTATATGTATATGCATCGACGCCGCCGCCGATTGAATTGCTGCGACGATACGTGTGCGTCCTGGGTCCCTCCTCAGCCACGCCGACTCTCCTCCCAACCCCAGTCCGCTTTGATTTCTTTCGCCTATCCTTTCGACCACCCCGCGCAGGGATTCGCCAGCGATACCACCCGGTCTCTTCCGGTTCCATCCATGTTTCGAAGGGTTCTCGGTCCTGCTCTGTTTGCTGTGAGTCATTGTATCGAGGTTCTTGGGAGGGAAATGTTGGTATTGTGCGCTCGAGGGAGTTGTGTACTGGCTGGTCTCTGTAGGTTTTGGTAGGTGAATGCTCCCGAGACTTTTGAATAATTTTCACCCTTGGGTTCAGACCACCCGTCTTGAAGGTGAATAATCCGACTACTACTTCGTAACACTGTGGAGACTATGACGACCAGCTAGGTTCGCGGGTAATTTTCTTCAGTGGCCGGTTGTTTTTGTCAGGAATTAACAAAATATGGTTTCGATGTGTATGTAAGAAAATCAATAACTGAGTATCTGAAAAATACCAGTTGACACTCACCTAACGGCAGTGTCGCGTCATCGGACACTAGCAGTTGCCAATCGTAAGACCTCACTGTGGCGTTATTGGTTGACGTAGTGTTAATAACCAGCAGAATATTATTTTTCATCATCTGGATGCGGCACTTACTGCCAATTGAAAGTACTCATAAGTAAGAGTATAAGTTCCCAACGTGGACGCCTAGGAGATATGCGGGGGGTGGGGTGGTGTGTGGGAGTTCTAGTTATTTTATTTTCTTTATTTTTACTAAAATTCAAAGATTCAACGCACAACTGCAATTGGAACAATTTGACAATAGAGATAGCCTATTCGAAGGAGGCGTTGATCGAAAGAATTTTGATAAGGAGACGGTGAGGTAAAAGGAGAAACTATGCATTAGAGCTTCCAAACTTCTTCATTAGATTGTGATAGTTAAGTAAAAATTTAGACTCGTCTGTGAGACAGATGGTCTGTAGTTAAGAGTTAATCGATTCAAATTCTATAAATCTTGGAGGTTTTAAACCCGTGTTAAGATTGATTTTCATTTATTCGTGCTGGGGTGGAAACATAATGTGCGTATGGAATGTATGTAAAATCAGACGAAACTATGTTATGGAATAAGCAACTTTGTTTTGAAATATTCTGCATTAAACTATTCCGTGGGAAGTTATTGTAAATTGAACGTAAACGTTGTTTTATGTTTCTACTTTACCGCCAGCTGATCTCGATTTAATCCAGTCATTTTTCGAACATTAAATACTTGTAACATTCGCAAACTTTTAACTGGAGGAACGACAAATGGTTTAATTTACGGAAAATTTCGAAACTTATTATTAATCCGCGTAAGCGCCAAACTGTTTTTAAAAAATGTTAGAAAATTTTGCAAGAAATTAAGAAAATCTAAAACGATTTCGAAGGGACGGTGATATGTCGGTCATCGGTAACCGATGCGGTCAAAATGGAAAGTTTACTGTCGGTCAACAATAACCAATATTGGTATTCAACGTGTTAATATTTAATTCCTCTGTGTATTAGAAGTTCATTACTTTGCCATGGGAATTGAATGCAATTTTTTATAAAAAAAACGTTATTTCAATTTTATTATTTCGTACGCGCCCCCTCTCACCGTTTTGTGCACGCTAGCAATCTTGGAAGCGGTTTTCCAGCTGTTTATTACGTTTCTATTCCTGTGTCTAACTTACGGCAAGTACGTCTCCCTTAAGACGTATGCACTCTATGCATCGCCCACCCCACCATTCCACCCCTTCTCATCCTAGCCCGGTTTCGTTTCATAGTTTTTCTATCTCACATATTTCTCCGCTGGTTCGTTTCATTTTCCCGTCCCACCTATCCCCCTGTTTCTTTTATCTACGCGTCTAGATATCTTGGAGCCAAGTGTATTTTCTTCTGGCAAACGCTGCTGATATTTTCGAAAGTAGAAACTTGCCAAAAATCGTCGAATGCGAGAACGCGGTCGAATGGAATGTCATTGGGAAAGTATTTTCCGGGTGAAAAATTGAATGAAAGTCGCTAATCCCAAGGTATTAGTGATTGTTCGACAACGATTCTTTTGTGAAAAATCGGATAAAATTTTACAATATTCATAATTATAAGTTCGGAGAACATTTTTAAGGAATTATCAGACATTTCGACTGATTTCTGGGCGTTACTAATACCGAAGAGGAATGGATAAAAGGATATTGTTAGGAAGAAATAAGATTATACGAAAGCTGGAGGTTAAATAGGGAGGCTACACAAATTTAAGGACGTTTTCACTTTGATTACGATCGGTTTGTTTGAGAAAAAGAAGGCAAATCGGCCTTTATTAGATTCAAAACGAGAGATTCCTTCGAATCGCTCGGCGTTCGAGCTCGTTAACCACCGCGGATAGTAACTGGCAGTTCTTCGTTGCCTGAGTTTACTCAAGGGTCCCTTGTCCTAGAAACGATCTTAAGCAGGAGATTCAAACTTTTCAGTCGTGGCCTTCTTCGGTTGACTTATAATAAGCTGATCGCACGTTCCAGTTTCAGAGTGCAACGAACAATATTTTTTCCTTCGCCCTCGTTTTAGGGAAACTCCGAATCAATACGTATTTACCGAACTTTCGGAAATTGTCTGAATGAATTCACTTATTAAAAGTTTTCGAGGAATTTCGATATTACATGAATAATATGGGAACATTGCCCGTGATTTGTGATTAACTGGCTGGAGTTTTTGCTTTTGCCACGTATGCGAAATTAATGAAAGTAATATGAGACTTTATTGTCGATTGACTTAACATTTGCTCTAGTAATTATGAGCTGGGTTAATAAGAATAATATTGATTACACTTCGTTAGAGTTACTATTTCATTGTGATTTGAAGAATCGAATGAATAAAAATCGTAGTCTAGTTATGACATAATGTGAAATGCAATAGAATATATTTTGTATACGAAGTGAATTCTTGTTAGCTTGTTGTATAATAAATTACGTTTTTCTGCTCGTTTTATTTAAACCATTCCTGATTTGTACGGAAGTGGGATCAATGAACGTGTCACTTGTTGGAAAAAGTATATTCAATCACATGGATTTTACTTTGATTAATAATCTTCTCTTTAAAACAAGTTACAATCATTAAAAATTTGAAATCTAAAAGCGCAAATTTTTTATGCAACAATGTAATGTTTAACACTTCACTGAAATATTATTTTGTATAAAGATTGACAATTTAACAACTGACTCTATTCATTATATGAACTTCGTCTTCAATTGGTATTTATTTACATAGTAGTTCCTTTTCGTAATTGTACCACTCAGGAATGCAATTATAGAAAGCAGTGGAGCAAGTTCACTAGTCTCTCTTCACGTCTCACTTCCTGAATCCAGTTCACTTCGCTCTCTTTACTTCTCACATCTTGGGGCAAGATCCGCCTTCTGTCAGTAATCTTGCCAGTGAACATTGTAGATTTTAGATTCCAGATAACGAACACTGTGATCCGAGGAATGTATCCGCACTGATATTTATTCAAATTTGTTTCATTGCATATAACATTTTATTATAACGAACTTATTCCCACCAGGTAATCCCTTAGGATGAGTTTGACTGTAGTAGGTACCAAAATTAATTCGAAATTTTTCTTATTTTATTAAGTCAAATTTCAGAGTGCCGCCATTTTTATAATTATCGACTTTTTTATCTGGTACCTGCCATAGTGAAACTAATGCTAATTAAGAATCTTCTTGGCTTTTTTATTTTAGATATGCAGAACGGTCGGAATCACGGACACCATTTTTTTCAAGCAATTGTGCACGAAAGCATACAGTGACACCAATATTTTTTTTTCTCGGCATAAAAAATTATAAATATTCTTGAAGTATGTATAAATATATACTGAAACGTTGACTGAAAAAGGTATTATAATTTCTTTGCAAGAAAAATCCCAAATGTCACATTGAAAATGGATAATATAGAATACCCCCTATAAATGAAGGGTTTTTGTTTGTAAAGAAAATATTTTTTTTAATTTATGAAACACGAGAAGTTAAAGCATCGAAAAATTCTACTTTTGCGTTAAACGACTGCCATTGTGTCCACATTCAATTTTTTGAAAAACCCTTCTTCACCTACTGAGTAGAATCATATGTTAACAGAATCTGTTTGAATTTTTGATTTGAGATGATCCAGTTCCGGAGAATCGTACTCACCGTAAAGTGCCTTTAAAGAAACAGCTTGCGGGAGAATGGCTGTTACACATTCATCTTTCAATATTTTGGTACGAAACAGCTACAGTATGTTGCACAATGTATATATTTTTAACAAAGTTATAGTTATAGAACCAAGACTATTGTTTAAAAATAAAATTCCACAAAATCGCCTTTCTTTGCTTGCTGACTAGGAATGACCCCTTATGTAATCTCTTCCCGCGCTGAAACGTGTGTTGTACAATGTATATATTTTTAACAAAGTTATAGTTATAGAACCAAGACTATTATTTAAAAATAAAATTCCACAAAATCGCCTTTTTTTTGCTTGCTGACTAGGAATGACCCCTTATGTAATCTCTTCCCGCGCTGAAACGTATGAATCGTACTCACCGTAAAGTGCCTTTAAAGAAACAGCTTGCGGGAGAATGGCTGTTACACATTCATCTTTCAATATTTTGGTACGAAACAGCTACAGTATGTTGCACAATGTATATATTTTTAACAAAGTTATAGTTATAGAACCAAGACTATTGTTTAAAAATAAAATTCCACAAAATCGCCTTTCTTTGCTTGCTGACTAGGAATGACCCCTTATGTAATCTCTTCCCGCGCTGAAACGTGCACGCGCGAAGAAAACGTTCTTCAAACCGAGCTGATGCTATAATGTGACGAGTATACAACAGGCGTTCGGAACAAAGTCCATAGCTTCTAAACCAATCCATTTTCAACCTAAGACTACTAAGACTTTTTTTTAAAAGAGGATACAAAGATGCTTCGATTGATGAAAAAAAAATATAATTTCATTACAAAAAGTTACTGTCAGTTAAATTTTTTATTAAATAAAAAACATTTTTGCTCATTTTTTGGATTGCAATTTGGTGTTAAATGATTACTGACTAATTTTTATTTTAAAACCTTTTTTATCAGTTTATTGGAAATGCGAGAAAAATCAAAACGATACATAGTAAGAAATAATTGATTCTGATATCTTCTCGTAATATATCTGGTTCATGGGTAATGAAGTATTCTAATACATCATTATTTAATTTACTCTTTGCGATACATTAATTACATTACTTTTTACAGATTTGTGTATACCACGCCAGACCTTAAAACATTCGCTGTAAGCCAATGTATATGTAATTTAAAGTTATTATAAAAAAAAAATTGGTGATATATTTTTTGACATATTTAAGAAAACCTTCGCAAAAGTTCCATTCGAAAATGTACCTATATCTTCTATAATTAAGACATTATCCTACAAAAAACGTACCCATGTTATTTCTAAAATGTTGATTGACCTTATAAAAAGGAACTTTAATTGTAAACGAACCACAAGGTCTAAAACAGGAAGATGTATATGAAACTATTTTGGACCACGTTATTCGTCTCTATGTAACTCTTGACAGTTACAACATTAAAGTGTCTTTTAATATTTATTAATATAACAGAAGTGTGACTATCTTCTTTATAGAAAAAACCAGCATAGTAAATAATTTTTAAAAAATTTTGTACGGCGATCGTTACACTGTGACGACGATGCGCATCGCGGTAAGTTATCGCGTTACGGTGACGCATCCAGAGCAACGAAAAAAGAAACAAGTAAAGATAGAAGAAGATGCTCGAAACGAAACAATTCGAACTGTACTCGGTATCAGCGGCGCGTTAAATCATGGATGACCCGGCTCCCGCTGAATTGATTTCCATTCTCAGGATTTTATCGGGCGGTCTGGGTTCGAGGAAGATCCTTGGGCCGTGTGCGCGCGCGGTACGTTCACCAGCGAACGCGGCACGGTGCATCGAGGAATACGTGTATATAAATGAGACATGTATATCGACGCCATTGTTCTAAAGTCGTGACAGCGTCGGGTCAGGAACGCGTGTTGGCTCTGGCTACGAGGGCCCAGAAGGCTTCTCCCCGGCATTAGCATACCCCCGTCGGCGTCTTACCACCATGATTCTCCTTTCTCTCTATCGGGCAACTTAATCTACCGCGATAATGTTTTGATGCCCTAACAACGCGAATGTTTGCGTATCGGGGAAATCGAGTTTTCTCCTGATATTTCTTTTCCGACAGATCCGAAAGATATGTAACTCCGACGATATTGATGTTTCGAGGGTGGCTGTCATGAAGATTTTACTAGAAAGAATGTTTGTAGTATTATTTATGTGTACATACGTGTTTAGAATTGTAAAGTGATGAGGATTCATGTTTGTTGAAAACACCTGAACTCGGGGATCATTTTACCTACAGGTGTAATATTCTAGGTACCACGAAAGTCCTGACATGAAATTTATTGTGGTTTAGGGAGTATTTTAGCCTAGAGATTTTTTAGGCTTTCTTTAGAATTATTTATTTATGTTTTAATAATATTCCCTATCTTTATGAGATAAACGTAATTAAAATTGACGGAATTATAAATGATTCAGTAAGGTACCTTGAAAGTGTTCTATTAGTTGGTACGATTGCGGCCATTCTGATTGTCTAAAACGAAGGAACCAAAAAGATATTGAAACTTCTGAATCATAATGGAAATTACTTTAATATCTTAATTTGAGGACTAAGATTACATTTTTGAACCAAATGTATAATTATTTGCATTATGATTTACATGTTAAACGATATGAGTAACATTCTCGTGCAATTTCATGATTTTATACATACTACTAAACTATACATACTTTCTCTCATTAAAAAAAAAATCGAGTCTTAAAAATGTCAAAAAATAATAAAGATTTTCCATAATATGTTGCATTTTTCGCATTTCCTCATGTTGCAACTTACTTTCTAGTAGAATAATTTGTACATGTAATTCAAAACTCCAAAATGACTTTGTTTTTGACACAATTAGTTTGTTTTAAGCCGGAACGTTTGTTCATTTTTAGAAAAAATTATGATCTTCATCTTTAAAATTTTATAATACAGTTTTTCATCATCTAATTTATTATTAAATGCAATTGACTTTATATTATCAGGAACAAGTTTTAAGTTATAATATATTTTACACATTTGTTATCGAAGAGAAATATTTCCAAATGTCCACATTAAATAAATGGTATTATATGATAAACATACCTATTGTATAACATAACATTTCAATCGATTATACGACGTAACTCAAAGAACCACGAGAAATGCTTATCCTCGCGTTCAATGGACACTTAGGAGCATTGAAGAGGTACGCTTAAAAATCGATTCACCTACTTAACATAAAATACCGCCGGATTTATAGACCCAACGAGTAAATTGGATTACCAGCGGGTGGGGGGACCAATGTTCAATTTATTTCATCGTCGTTCACTTCGAAAAGTGGAAAAGTGGTTCCGCCGACAGTTTCGAACTTTGTAGATAAAGAAAATTCGCTTGCCTCGTAAACCCGTGGCTTTTCGCAACGGTGTTTTCACCAACTGCTTGTGAAGTGGGCAGTACGGCTCAATCTTTAACGCGATAAAAAACAAAGTGCTCTTCCTCAACTCATTTACTTCTTAGCAACTACCGTTAATAAGTGGCGTTAATGAGATTTAATTTCAAATACTTCACTGAAACGTAATCAAACTTTTACCATTCAGTTTCAGTTACAATTATATATACAATAATTTTCGAAAAATTGATAAAACTTGAATACTCAAAACTAGACAATACTGTAACACAAATAAAACGAACGATTTTTTCGTTTCTTCACAATTTTCAGTGGTAAGTCGCATTAGTAAGAATTAATTTTTAAATTGTCCACTGAAATGTGTATTTAATGTCTTGACTTCCAATTTCAGTGAAAATTATACACATAAAAATACTTGTCTGCATTACAATGTTTTCGACAAAGTGATTGGATTCCATATGAAAAACGCGTAAAGAATGCAATAGGGTAGATGTCCCAGTTGTTGCCATCTTGAGATTGTACCGTAACTTCATTTAATTATTTTACGTGTTATTTAACCTAAAAATCGTCTCAGTTTGGAACATAATATTATTTAACATGTTCTTCATTTAAACAACTAGTTGTCTACATTAAGTATGACTGATTGATTATGAATTAATTATAAGTTGCAAGCAATTCCAATGTCCTTAAAACTTTCAATTCAAAAATTGAAGTAACTCTTGTATACTTTAACAATTCACTTTGTAAAATAAATATCGGTTAAATAGTATTATAAAATTATTTCCCCTTATTTAATCACGTTTTTGACACTCAGACTACACTTTCATGTTTCAACAATAACTTCTAAATACCAGGTACATTCGAGTACATGTATTTCTTTGTCTTTATGGAAATCAGAGTCCCAATTTAATAAAAAAAAAAATTGTACAGTTCTCTATACGTTACCTTTTTACTAAGTAAAATAAATAGAATGGCAGTATTCGAAACACTGAACGTAACTGGAACATTTACCCTAGCTTTTGAGAATTTTATAAAAATGTGTGCTGACAACCTAAAAATTCTGTAACACGAATAAAATGAACGCTCTTTCCATTTCTTCACAACATCCCTTAATAAGTCGCGTTAATAACAGAAAATCTTAAAACTCTCCATTGAAATGTAATTAATGTCTTGACTTCCAATTTCAGTAAAAATTATACACACAATAATACTTGCCTGAAATACGATATTTTCAACAAAGATGTGACTGGACTCTAAATAAAAAACGCGTAAAACATATATTAGGGTAGATGTCACAATTACTACCATCAAATCTTAACTTTAAATTTCAGTAACAATTATACAAACCGATACACTTTGCAATAAGATATATTGTCGACAAAGAAGTGACTGGATTCCACATTGAAAACGCCCTAAACCATAGAATAGCTTTCGAAAATTTGATAAAAACGGGCTCCTCAGTGCCCGACAACTCAGTGACACGAATAAAACAAACGAATCGGACAAAAGGAGTCTGTTTCGCGGGGAACACAAATACCAGAGCTCCGTTCAAGATACGGACATTTGAAGTGCTACAGCTCAATAAGAAAGAAACGTATTAATTATTCTCCGACGTCCTGTTGAATCGACGGGACGCTGTCATTTCTAAAATGGCGTTTTGCCGGTAGACTCGAGGGGTTGTTTCCGCGATGCACCATGCCACGCTGGGACTTGTATGTACAGGGAAACGCGATGGAAACGGAGGGGAAGGCTTAGAACACCGCGTCGGAGCACTACACCCCGCCTTTCCTGTCGTATCGATAATGCGCGCAACACATCGTGGACCGCATGCAACTTTTACTTTTGCGTGTTCGTTCATTCTGCAGGTGCGCCAGTTCGCAACTTCGTTTTCTTCGTCTTTCTTTGCGGGACAGCCGGCCGCTTTGTGAACTTTTTTCCTTGAATCTTTAACGGACGCTTTGAAACGAATTATTTAAGGTCGCTGGCTGAAAGTAGGAGTTTGCTCTATTTTTGTTGGCTCCGTTGATTGTGGTGCTTTTGAACGGGTGTTTTGGTTGAAAACCGAATCGTACTAAGTTTTTGTACAAATTTCTACGTCTTTCGCAGCAATTAGCCCGACAATGGTCGCTCGAAAAGTGCACTTGATATACGGAACTGCGGTACAACGTATTTTATATGTTTAACCCTCGAACGACGGAATGTTTTCCTAAACGGACTCATAAATCTGTATCTTCCTGAATAAGGGTATATTTATGTTGGAGGGGCGATAAACGATGAGAGCGATGATAAGAGCAAAGTGTAGAAATACAATCTATTGCTTTATAATGGAAGTGTTTATATTGGGGCAGCGGGCAGAGCAACGCTTATTACGTGTACGATGAACGATAAAAGGGACTAGAAAGAAATATTTCTTTTTCTTCACTGTTATCGCAGCTCCAATATAAATATACCCTAAGAATTATACTTTAGAATTTTATCTTACTGTATTTATATGTATATATTTTAAAGATGATATTATTATCGTGAATTCATTAGTGGCAGCAGGAACTAGAAAGGATTTATATATAGGGTGGATCGCGAAAAGTGGATCAGCTTAGATTTTTCTACTGTTGGCTGTTCGATCGAAAATTTGTTTGTCTGCTTCACCATCAATGCAGACGTCATAAATAGAAAAGCAGCCATTTTTTAAACCGTTTACGCGAGTGTATAGCAACTAATGGACATCATTTTGATAATCGTTTTAATTACGGTAAATGATATTTTAATAATGTTCTTAGTGTTTCTATCTATTCCTTTGACACGACCCCACGAATAAAACTTCAACGAACTAAGGTCCGATGATCTTCCTGAGTCAACGCGTTGTACAACACGCGTGCTAGTTTTTCAAACTCGATTTTCTCTAAAACAGGGTTTCAAACACACAATATTCTTATTCCTTTCTTCCTAAATTTATTTGTTACACATAGGATCACACCCAGCCTTCGTATTACCACGTGTCCTGTATGTACGCCGGACCAAGGGACCCTTATCGAACCAGTCATTTCGGCGACGCATGGGACAAGAGAAAGGGGGAGGCGAAAATTTTTTTTCCTGCAGGATCGTCTTTCCCGACCTTTTACGGCCAAATTGCCGACGACGAGGGATAAAACTTTGGCGCGACGGGCAGAAAACTCTGACTGGTAACGAGACGTGGAACAACGAATTCCGATGCAGAGTGATACACGGTCCTGGCCCAACGCCAAGGTTTACGCTGCAAAATTGCACTTCCACCTCGGCCCCACCGTCGACCCTCTTTTTCACTGGTTCGCCCCTCCTCTACCCCCATCAACCCTTACCACTCCGACTATCCGCGTTTCGTCTCTGTTTCACCGCATCGTCTCCTCGATAATACAACCCACCGTGGATTCCGCTTATCTACGACACCGATGCCTCGTAGGCCACTGTTCGGCACGGTTTCGGCGTGGTTGCACGAAATTCGGGCATTATCTCTTGCGCGCGCCCCTTGTCCGCATCGGAGGTACGCGACGAAGATGGATCGTAATTTGAATTCTGGTACGGGTACCGTACTTACGGGGACAAATTCGAAAGTTTCGGGAAGCCACGGTGATAAATTACGCTTGGGGAATAAGAATGGAGGACGGGAAATAACGTGGACAATTATCATTGATATCGATGAAATATTAACATTTTACAGCTGTTCGATTCAGATGGCTTTCGTTCAAATTTCATTCGATTATATTGAGTCTGAACATTTTTTTCATTATCAGAATGTCGATATTTATGAATTTATAATGTATGGAAATGTAGAGACCACGGTAAAATAAAATGATAATGGAGAATAATGAACTGTATATTTTATTGGTGGTTTACTAACATTCTTAACCCCCGCATGACGGGCGTAAAAGCTGATGGACGGATCACACGTGACCTATACTAAACAGTATACATATAATACTATATAAAAATATTACAAAATAGTATATAATTTGCTTTTTTGTAAAAATTCATTTTTGTTCATTCGTCAGACACATTGTCAATCTTTAAAACTTCATGAACAAAACAACTTTAATAAAGATACGAAGTCTCCATTTAATTTATATTTTTATGTATTAGTTTGTAGGAATATGAACATGAGTACAAATCTGCAGGCTAATTATAATATAGGAATAATTGATGGAAGGCAATGTTGTTCGAAATAATTACATGAAAGGACGTAGTATGGATACATTTTGCCTAGCTAATTATTAGATACATGTACCAGTATGTAGTCCACTGTTATTTTAATTCTATATTTAGCTTAAAACCCCACGACACACTAAAAGTCTTCGTTATTTGTTTTCATGAATCTCAGCCACTTTGACTAAACAAATGATCAAAAGGGTAATCGAAATTTAAGCTCTTTTTCTAGTATATTGGAACTACAGCGGATTACTTATTCGTACATCTAATATTTTCCACCAACCTGATAATAAGTCTCTATTACGCTTAAAAATTATAACACGCATTGAAGGAAAGCAAGAAAACACGGACGATTTCAGTATGAATGCAGAATAGAAACGTTAATATAAATATAATTAACACCTAAAAGCGAGGAAAGTAAGTTTACAGGATGAGATTCAGCATACAATGTACACAATGTTGATTTTTCAATTTACTATTCCAATTACCTATTCAAATTACTACAATTGTCTATACCACAAATAATAATATGTACTCTGCAAAGTTGAACATAAAATTAATTATTATATAATTATCAGAAAAGACCTAAGCCAGACATCATTAATACTACCCTGAATGGTCAATCATACTTCACGTTATCATCTACACAATTATACAACTTCAAATATTTTCATTCGACGGCATCCATTTATTTCAATCGTTAAAAAGAAAAAATAATCCTATAACGTCGGTCACCAACACCCAGAATGGTACCGCGTGGAAGACGGTCGCCGGTCACAGACGGCCACTGTGCTACTAGCCGCGTTAAAGGAATTTATGGGATCTCCTCGGCTCTTCAATACCACCGCGGACAGCGTCCCACGCGAACCAAAATGGATGACAAATCGCGCGATCACTGGCGGCCATGGTCAACGTCGGAAGTCTCTCGGGGGTCTCTCCATTTCTCATGTAATATAATAATGGGGCCACCGGTGACCTACCCCAATGGAGCCCACGGAAACGGGCTAAGAGGGTAGATACGAAAAGGGGGTAGAACGTAGACGAGCCGTGTGGCCGGGCCATGAGGAGGATGGCGAGGGGAGGGGTAGGAAAAGGGGGAACCCCATCCGAGTCGACGAGTCGAGGGTCGTAAAACCCCCCAACACATCGACTGACTCGTCCTACCGCCCTACCAGACAACCCTAACCTGCCTCACGTCTGACTAACGTTGGGCGGGTCGAAAGCGGAGGGGGACCATCTGGTGGGCGAACAGGGAAGGGGAGCGATGGCAGGCAACAAAACCGTCGTCACCCCTCGTGCCACAGAGACACACTTTTACCCGCGGCCCAGCCCCTGATTTCAGTCCATATAAACCCTCCGCAAACCCGCCACCTTTAACCACTTCGAGTACTGGACTCGCGGGGTATCATTTCTGATCATTTCTGACTTACATCGATAGGTTACTAACACGAGTCACGGTGGCTCGAGCTCGAAGCCCTTACTGACAATGTAGAAATTTTGTCGACTAGAAGAAAGGACAGCGAGTAAAAAAAGGGAAATGGGAGAACCGAAGACGTAAGTCAATACTTCTGCGGGAGTCTTAGACAGGCCGTTTTCATACAATGTCACACGTCGTCAGTTACTGAATTACACGGATAACTCGATCACTGTATGCGTATCGCTCTCGCGAACGCGGGAGTACAGTCCAGTCCACGGAGGGTTAACGCGTTCCGTGCCACGTGTACCATCGATGGTATACGTTAAACTTTCAATTCAGGCCACGTGTACCAGTCATGGTACACGCTGGCAAATTTATTAAATACATCTGAAACATATATTTTATAATAAGTTTTGGACTGAAAAATATATTACCACCAAAAGAAAGGGGTATTATAATAAAATGCAGTATAGAATAGACCAAGTAAGTTTGTTTAATTGTTATATATACAGTAATTATTAATTATATATAACGATGCAATCGATTTCGTTACTGCTTTTTGTCATCAAGACGCTGCAAAATGTCCTAGTAAAAACTAGAGTTAAACTAATAAGTCTACAGTGGGTCCAGACTTTCCATTGCTTTCTCTCTCCAGAGGACCCAAAATGACGGATGAACATATTCACCTCTATGTATAGTGCTTTAGCCCTCATCTCTCTAGTGCTCTAGTATGTGAAACAGGGGGAGATATACATCTATAAAGTATTATTACTTATCTATGGCGACATTTTTCGTTTTCCTTCGTTTTTCACGGAACAAATTCCAACGCTACCTGGGCATGCGACTGAAACAGTACCTAAAAACAAATAACCTCTCACTCCCCAAAATCCTAACCAAAGACATACCTCCTGAACATCAATACGTACTACAGTGGGTGTAAAAAATATTCGTACACCCTTTAAAACGGAAGAACTCTTTTAAAATTGGTCCAAATGACTTGAGTTTTTTTGTGAAGTTAGAGACATTCATTTACTAAATGATGTGAAGAAAAAAATTTGAAAAAGTTGCAATTGGTCCGAATCGCGAAGAAAATATTAAAGGTCGTGTTTTACAACTTTTTAATCTGAGGTTATAATGAAAATTTAATAAATACATATCGAAGATTTATGTCAGTTATATACATTATGAAAATTTCATGAAAATCGGTTAACGTTGCTACGAGATACAAACGATTAAAAATGTTGAAAATCGCAGTTTTTCCCGACTTTCGATCTACAACTGTAGTAAATATAACAATTCTCACATCTTTTGATGTCTGTCGCTCGTTTCTCTATTAACCAACTTCAATGAAAGTTTCAGTATGTACATAACTAACATAAATCTTCGATATGTATTTATTAAATTTTCATTACAGCCTCAGATTAAAAAGTTGTAAAACACGACCTTTAATATTTTCTTCGCGATTCGGACCAATTGCAACTTTTTCAAATTTTTTTCTTCACATCATTTAGTAAATTAATGTCTCTAACTTCATAAAAAAACTCAAGTCATTTGGACCAATTTTAAAAGAGTTGTTCCGTTTTAAATAGTGTACGAATACTTTTTACACTGACTGTATCTATCCAAACACTAGGAAACTACAGCCCCAATAACAATAACGAGAGATATATGTATACACACATTTGGATCTATCAGTAAAGGCACAAATCAGATTATCGTGAGTAACGAGTCAGAAAAAATCTCGTACTCCCTCCCATCCATACCGTCACCATTCTCCCCGAAGTTTTGGCAATATCAATAGCCCTGGATAACCTCAAACAAAGCTCACGACAAATATCTTATATCTACCAACTCGGAAGCACTTTTAAGAGAAATTACGAACCCCTACATCAAAAGCTCCATTATAATTTTTGTCCAAAACAAAATTAACAAGCTAGAACACAGCGAACTGGAAGTAGAACTATGCTTACTTAAATATCTGCCTAAAAACTACCACAAACTAAAAACACTATCGAAGAATGTTTGAGATATTAGTATCCCGTACGAAGACGCCCAAACTCATTTCGCCAAAGTAATAAAATATCAATGGAACCAGGAATGGAAAGACTCAAAAAGGACCACTCTACGTAAAATTAGGGATAGCATTTTTATGAACTACCCAGGCCATAAATTAGACAGAGTTCAACAAGTTATCATAACTAGACTGCGAATAGGACATTCCGCAATAACCCACAAGTACCTATTGGAAGGAAATGCCCCGCCCAAATGCGCGATGTGTGACACACACCTATCAATTAATCATATAATACTCGAGTGTGTAAAACAGAACTCCTTAAGAGCAAGGTACGGATTGACCAGGGACATCAAGGCTTGCTTGAATAAAACAGAAGAGATCATACAAGTTTTATCATTCATCAACGACGCAAATCTAAACAGAACCCTGTAATCAACTACGATCAATTGTATTACCTTACAGCATTAGCATTCCTATAAAATCAGATTCGTAAGATAGACTATGTATTTCATTAGGAAACTGTAATTATCGCACAACTCGTGTAAACAATTGGCAAATGTAGTCGCTAATGACTCTTGGTCGATCGACGATAAATAAACAAATAATACAAAAAAAATTCCAACGCGGCAGGTTTCTGGCGGCGACGTTGCGCGCAGCAACATTGAAAGAAGCACGCTTTGACTTTGGAAAGCGATCCTCGTGCACGTGGCGTCGATTGTGATGGTCATGTGACATTCTAGATGTATATAAAAAGGTAGCCCTCAAGAGAAGGCAGAGTGTTCGCCCGACTGTTGAAGACGACATATCGTTTATTAAATTCCATCTTAAATATTACCACGCCGCGAATTCATTGTTAAGCCATCCTAAAAAGACCATCCCAACAATCCCTTACACAAGCAAATTACTTATTGATGGATGATCTAATGAAATATTGTGTAATAATATATCAAAACATCAAGTGGCTTGAATGAAAAGTCAAGCAAACACGGCTCAACGATTCATTGTTCTGAGTCCGTCGGCCAACTACAGTCTCCTCGACCTTAGCGCGTTACCGTTCTTTCTCTCTCTGTCTTGCTATTTAAGATAGTTTCTTTTTTAGTTCAGTGTGCGTTGCTTTTGCGCTAATGGAGGTCTCGGCACGTCTGTCGCCATTAATGGCACGAACTTCGTTTCACTGACACGCGCGGTGACCTTTTACCACGAACTCCCTTCGCTGGGATTCGCGGGAATCGCCCGATGGCTTCGTCCCGCCGAAATGGTAATCGCTTCGTTACGTTTGTTCCTTTGCGTTCCCCGGCCACAGAAGCAGTGGGGGATGCAATCGATCGTTGGCGATTTTAATGGAGCGATACAGCCTCCGCGGTGAAATTTGCGTACCTACTTCTCGGAAGATGGATATTGTGAATTGGATATTGTACCTTTGGTATCGAATGCACTGCGATGTTGGTTGGGCGAAGAGTTGGTGAATTGTTTTTGAATATGTACGTTAATTAATTTATTGTAATTCGAATAATGATAGGAACATATGTAATCAATGTTCTAGGCATGTTTGCAATTAATTTTTTGCAACAGACTTTATTACTGTGCATAAAACTTGTGCTTCTTTCTTAGTTTGAAGACAATAATATAGATAAATAGCGCAGGATTTGGATGCTGTTGGGTCATTCCACGCGAAATCGGACACCTTTTGAAGCACCATTTCGGATTTTGTTCCAATTTGGATATGTTGTAGTCCTTATCCTCATTTTTTTTCAAATATTTTAAATAGTTCCTTGGTATAAAAACAGGGCATTTATTTAACACAATTGCAAAATAAATGGTTAAAAAATATCTTTTTTAACTGAAATAATTTTTATTTGGCACTCTTATGTTTCCACTGTGAGTATACGTAAAAGTCATTTTGATCAGTTTGTTAGTTCAATAGTTATGATTTATTGAAAAAAGGTTAACCCTAAATTTGAAACAGTTGTAAAATCTATCATTTTTCAAATTTTAAAAAATCCTTTGAGATACGTTTATACAGGGTGGAGCAATAACTATGTCCACTTTGAATATTGCCGTTATTGTTATAATGGTATATACAAAACTTACATGATATAGAGGGGGGCATATTGTGACACAAACATTTTCTGCGTGGGTGAAGGCATAGAAGAGATTTCAAGGTCACTTCTATTTTTTTTAATGGAATGCTATGTTGTTTTTGTCACGATGTGATAGCCGGTGTTCAGACGACTTCAGCGAGCTATCAGTGAAGGTCATGCAAGGTCAAATGTGGTAGTAAAATAAAGTTTCTTACATTATAGGAGATGCTCAAAGTGGTGACCGTTTGCGTCAATGCAAAGTTGCAATCTTCGTATCGCTGCATCACATGCATGTTATTTTACTACCACATTTGACCTTGCATGACCTTCAATGATAGGTCGCTGAAGTCGTCTCAACACCGGCTATCACATCGTGATGACGAAAAACATAGCATTCCATTAAAAAAAATATAGATGACCTTGAAATATCCTCTATGCCTTCACCCACGCAGAAAATGTTTGTGTCACAATATGCCGCCCTCTATACCGTGTAAGTTTTGTATATAACATTTTTTTATATAATTACAAATGACGGCAATATTCAAAGTGGAGATGGTTATTGACCCACCCTGTACATCGATGAAAACTACAACATATCTAAATTGTAACAAAATTTGGAATGGTGTTCCAAAAGGTGTCTGATTTCGCGTAGAATGACCCTATTAAAAAGTAATGGAATTAGATATTTATATGTATAGCGTGTTTATGGTCGCTCAATACGTTGACTGCCATAGTTTTTATTGCTTTTTGTATTAACGATATAAGTATTTACGCATTGAATACTCATTAATTTCATTAATATTTTACTATTAATTATATTGACGAGATATTAAATGCTTCTGTTTAGAAATTGATTGTTTCTTCATGTAATTTGTGCCGATCAACATGTTGGATAATTGCTTAAATTAATGAAACTATGGAGTATAACTAGGTCATAGTTATATGAAATCTAACAGTGCTATCATTACTAGACAAATTTCTGAAGAATGTGTATACCTACACAGTGACGATACTGCAATTAGGATTTTGAAACAGAATTAAAACACAGCTGTAAAAAAATCAAAGGAAAGAAGTTGAAGAGGGTGACCACTGAACTACGGCAGTGTGTGCAAATCTAAAATAAATGAATTTTATTTCCTGCACTGGAAGCTTTGGAATAGATTAATAGCATTAAGCCTTAGTTAAATCTTCATTTTACCATACGTTGGACATTAAAAAGTGCAACGAATACACAATCACCGTCCGCTTAGTGGTCACAAATCTCAGAAACCTTCGATGTACAAGATAATCAATCACTGACGTTTTACATTTTCATCAAATTACCATACGAAGTTCTCTCCTAGCTCACCTAAATAACTGACGTTCCGCTGTATAACCATCTAAAACAGGATTACACCGGATGCTAATTCCTAAACACTCGCAAGTTCCCAACCGTCTCAGTATCCTCGTTTCCCCTCCACCGAAAACGTTCAAGAACCCGAGAATCCGCTGCTGCAGGCCAACTATGTCAGCTCTCGTTCGTCCAACTCCGTCGCCGTATAAAATTCCTATCGGGACACGCCGGGGCGCGCGCTATCATCGTTCCCAAAGCCCGTCAGTCGAAACGAAGTCTGGCTCGGTCGAACGCGGGCGAAGTTTCTCATGCCCGGGTTACGGGAGTAGAAAGCCGCGCAAGTTCGTCGAACGAAGGTTGGAAGGAGGTCACGACAGCGCTTTAACCCTTTCGAAGCCATCCTAGGCGATAGGAGCGTCTTGACCCGTCCTATCTCTACTTCGCCGTGCCCTATCCTCCGCAGCGCAGCGTGACGTAATTCCAGCACGAACCTAGGAGGTTCGACCTATGAGACCTACGGAGAGACGGATGCACACGTTTGTCGGGGGTCTGTGTGTGTATGTGTGTACGCGTCTCTGTCTCTTGGTAAACGTTTACGTGTGTCTCTGGGATGGTGTTCACCCACGGTATCACGGACACAAGTATGGACCACGCATCCGACGTTCCAAGACCCGAGTATATACACACTCCCGTACGATCTGAAGAGTGTGGGAGGGAGCGAGAGGGATGATGTGGAAAGGGGAGCGGTTGGAGAGGAGGGGACAGCCGCTTGGCGTGAGCTGGATCGTCGCTCTAGCCGTCAATACACTTTGCCGAAGGTAGAGGAACGTTCCATCGAGTTGGTTCCTGGCTCCTGCGGAGGATCCTGCGGCCAACAGAGTCTCATATCCTACGGGCCTCTGGGCATTCAGCACACCCTACCCCACCGTTTCTCTCTCACTCTCTCTGTCTCTCTCTTTCTCTCCTCTTACTTCCTCCGTTCACCTCAGTCGCATGTCGCTCCGTCTCGTTCTCGCCGGTCCGTGCTTGCTCATCCAGTAACGTCACTAACGACGACGGACATATTGGTATCGCTTCTAGGTACCCTTAAGGAGGACCGCATTTCACGTTGCCGCACGAATACGAGGGATCTCTCTCCCTTTCGAGGGTATAAAGCTCGTCTGGCCCTCTATCCCCGTCCACGGATTCAAAGGTATGATCATGGGGGTCGTCGCCGGTAATACCGGTACCTCGTACGTGTCTCTGGGCATTTTAATGGCTGCTTAGAACCCAGGTATATTAAACCGCTTTTCACCCGACTAATGCGGTATATTAGTTTTGAGATCGCCCGGTTTTTCGGTAATTAAGTTCTAGTCGCAGTGCGTGGTATCGTTTGATTCTTGTTTTTTGGTGATCGACACGGTTTCAAGTTGCAATCGATTGATGAATGTTCGATAAATATTTTGGATGTTTGAGTGAGAATCAAAGGCCAATATATTACAGTTATTTAAACGTGATCTGCATCGTATGTACTAAAATATATTAGCATTCATATAGTTTGGTACTTGGAATTAAATTTTTATATTATTATAAGTCATGATATTATAAATAGTTTCAGAAGTCTTTGAGATTGTTCACCATTGCTAAATATTATAAAGCAAAAATGTTAGTCATTGAGGAAATGGTCACCGTTATGATCTTTTTATCCTAGGACTGATTTAAAAATATTTCCTTCGTGAAAATAAATTATTTTCTTTCATGAATCTCATTCGATATTCTAAGTCACTAATACTTCATTTTTCTTAGAATAGTATCTCTATACGATATACCTGTTCAAGACATATTTTTTGTACATTCGCAGTAATTTAGGCAACGTGGTTTCCTTTATTAAACTACCTAGTGTCGAATGTAAGTATTTCTCGTTCGAATTTAGTTTAAAATTAATCTGATGGTTTGTAGCATTTTGTTTTTCCCGACAAAGTATGTTTACTGCAAAACAATTATATAAATATACTTTCTTATTTGTAGTCATTTCAGTAGAACCCCCATAAAGTATGTTCCGTGCAACGCAATTCTGCCCTAAGTTTATTTCCACCCCAAAAACATCGAATTACCTAAATTCATTTAGACAATTAACAAACTATGAAGTCCCATCCATTACTGAACACTTTGAAATTTCACGAAGTGTAATCACGTTTATATATAAATACATAAAATGTGCCAATAGGTTGTAGAATGACATAAAAAAAATGATATATTTATTGTTTATAATTTATTGGTAAATATTAAATCCATTACCTTATTCCTTTTAATTAACTCCTATTTAAAGTACCATTTAAAATTAAGAATATTCCTTTTTCTTTCGATTATACACGTGTCCATTGTCACAAATTTCAATCGAGAATTTTCCCCACCTATCAATCGTTCTAAACAATTGATTTCACGGAACGAATACCTCGAGTGTTAAAAGTGACGACAGCCGCGTCAAAGTTATCCATTTAATATCTCTTCCACGGATATTCGATTCAAACTTTCCTCCGCTATGTATACTCACAACGCGCCCCCTTCGCCACCTCTTCATCCCCCGCCCGTACTGTATCGGCCGTTGCAGTTACCGGTACACTTGCACCTCAAGAAAGTTTCTTCGGTGTTCTGCATAAACATTACGAGCAAAAGTGAAAGTAGCAGCGTCACTAAAGGAAAGTTTCGCCGTGAGGTAGGACAGTAGTACTTGCACCCTCGATATCGTTCCAAATCCTCCGTACGCTACGGCCAGAGAGTTTCAGAATGAAATTATTATTCCATGATACTTTCCTTTCTTAATCAAATACTTGCTGCACCTACATTTTCTATAATTAATATATTACATAAATTATTCTAAGAAGCATTATTAATTGCCTCTGTGATTTAAAATGTGCTTTGAATAAATGAAAGGTCATCGATTTTTCTGTAACATAAATATAACAGTTACTGCGTATGAATAGTTTAAAATAATTCCAAATTTTCATTTTTGTAAGTAATGGAATTTCATAGGGACTGAATTAACTTTAATATATTGGGTTAAGGGGTAAATCAATTTAGCGGTCCGAAAACATAGTGTCACTTTAACAATTTTTTATGGATAAATAATGAAATAAATGAAAGATCTGTTTAAAGGCTTCTTATTCTACACACCCTAAGGAGTATGAAACTATTTTTGGTTTTTCAAAATGGCGGTGCTGGAACCATACAGGTACAGCCTTGTTTTAGGTAGTACTTCGATGCTTACAGAGTAAGTACCGTAGATTTGGACCTAGAACAAAAAACCAAAATATTGTATGATTTACATGCAATTGGCTACAGAAATAAGCAGGGATATTTCAAAATATTGTTTTTTATAGAAATGGTCGACAGTTGACAGGAGTTTCATTTTCAGCAAAGAAACTTCGTCAAAAATTGTTTATAAAAGGAAAGTTTTTAACGAAGCGTAAAATTTGTACGTATTTCTGCAGCCAATTTCATGCAGATCGAAAAGAATTTCGGTTTGTCGTTCTACGTCTAAATGTACGGTACTTATACTGGAAGCCTCGATGTTTCCATCCACAAAAAACAACTTCACCTGTAGGACTTCAGCATGGCCATTTTGAAAAAAAAAAATTGTTTCAATTTCCTTTCATTTATTTAATTATTGTTTTCGTGGTTATGTTTTCGTGGTTGTCCCCTTTAAATCCGAAATAATCTCTAGGGACCATGGAGAAAATTCAATACTTTAATAACAGTGCAGGTTCGCCCTATTAATTACAAATTTTCCTGTAGCAAAACAACTGAATACGAAGTAATCAAGGAGTCAACCGGAATATTCGCCAAACATTTTCCCGCCAAATAGGTAACATTTAAAGATACCGTTCCGGTCTTTTAACGTACTATCCAGCGAGAATGGAAACGTACATACACTTCAGATCCTAGTCTGACCAAATCGCCCGTCGAGATCGGACAAGTGTTCCGGTCGTTTTCGAGACTGTGCCCCCGCCGAAAACTGCTTTCCAGGTTGGAGCACTTACTAGGAAAAGAGACCTCCGGACGTTTTTCACCGCCGCTCATCTTCCTAATCTTCTTTGAGAGCGGGCGGCTGCTCATGGGAACCGTCGATACCCACGGCCCGCTGGCGGAATCTGCAATTCGGCATCGGCAAGCCTGGGCCAGGGTGGTTCGAGTAGAGACGGAGGGAGGAGGGGGGGTGGTAGGTTAGGTGAGATGGGGGGACGTTCGCAACGGAGCTGACTGCAGTTTTTCCACGGTGAGAAATAGGGTCTTGGGGTGTGTAAACCCGGTTACTTATGGAGGCCATTCCGGTCTGCGGGCGCGCCGGCCTGAGGGGTTTTAAGGACTTAGCTCGACATTAGCGTCCCTAGTGGGTGAGCTAGGAGGTGGTGGAAGTGGACGTGGATGCGAAGGTAGCTGGAGAGCAAGGAGAAGTTGGTTTGCGCTTGAGGATGAAGAGGAAGCGAGAACGTTTACGATAGCGAAAGGATGGCAGATCGTGTGCGTGTGTGTGTGTGTGTAGTGGAGATATAGAAAAGAGGAAGACAGGAAAGCGACCAGGTAAAGGAAAGGATAGGATGGTAGATGGATAGAGGGAGAGACAGAGAGAGATAGTTGCAAGGGAGTAAGCTCTGGATAGGGTTGCGAGGACTGAGAGTAAGGGTGGATAGTCGGTGGCCAGGGAATCCTCGAGGGGTAGAAGAGAATCGCCGTGGCAGGGGATGGGTCGGGTGGAAAGGAAGGTGGGGGGAGGTTGGATGTGCGGCGATTTGGTTTCCAATCATGGGACGACGGGACGCGCCTCTATCGAGCGAGCAGAGGCCCGGCCATCCTACCCCATCCTCTCCTTTACTCGGAGCCATGTCGGTGCTGGTGGTGCTGGTGGAAACCAACCCAACCCAACGGACTCTCCTCTCCTTCGCCTGCACCTCCGCGTCTCAACCGACCGCCCTCCTCCTCCTTCTCTCCTCCTACTCCTCGTTTCCTCCACCGTCTCTTCCTACTTCTCATCCTACGGCTCCTTTGCCACCCTCGGCTTGCCACCCACTGCTACCTACCGCCGTACTCTTCCTCTACCTACTGCTTCCCGTTCTCTTGCCTCCGTCCTTCGGGGCCCCCAAACCACCCCGCTACAACCTTCTCAACCGGCGCAGTGACACATACACACACTTACACGCACTCAGAAACTTCGTCTGTCATCCGTCCACCCGCCCGCACGGTGTGTCCTCCTGGATCTCCCGCGGCGCTGCTCCAATCTAGGCCAATTCCGAAAAAATCTTAATGTTTTCGACCGTATGTCCGCGACCCATCGGATCCGGTCTAAATGCGCCTGTTTGGGAATTCCGCGGCCGTTACCCCCCCCCCCTCCCACGACCGGGGAATTAGGTTTCAAGTAACTACTCGGTTAATACCGCAATTGACCGAATAATTCACCAAATCGTTGGGATTAATCATCTAGACTGATTTGTGTTCTTAGGATTGTTATGTGTACTGCCTGGTGAAGAATGGAGGTCCAGGTCATGTAATTACTGGACTTCAAAAATGTTGGTTTGTAAGGATTCCGTGGAGTCAATCGACAAATACATATCTTGTCACACCCTTTTTAACATAGTAAAATGCTTCCAAAAGTGTCAATCATCCCATACATTCTGAACAAAAGTGAGTTTGTTCAGAATCCTACATATATGTCAGTGGAATCTAATTAGTAAACTGTGGATTTTAGGCATTCATCGCATACTCGAGTATTTAATGTTCGCTACAATAAAAAGTTGCATAAAATTTAATGAGTTTCTTATTCTATTTTAAATCTAATGCAACTTTCAGTAAAGAAATTTCTGTTTGACACCAGTGTCTGCGAATCAATCTTGAAAAATCTAAATTTGCATAAATATCCACTCTCTACTAATTACTGTCTACTTTTCTGGATCCAATTATATTACTATTATATTTAACGCGACACTTATTGAGACTGTAACCAAATTAAAGATTGGAGCCCGTAATAAGGTCAGAGTGACTATACCTCGACGGGAGAGAACGAGAGAGCTCTCCCTTCGCCGCGTTGTATATTTCATTGTGAGGCCAAGTTAAACCTGTAGGCGGCGCATTTTCTGAAATTATTAACTGCGGCGCCTTAGTCGGCAAACATTTTCCCGTCAACATATCGCTGCTAATACCATAACCTTGTTTGCGCGGGATGACAATGCGATTAGAACGAGAATGGGAAGGGACCTGAAGCATGATACTGAAACAGAGTAGCCTTAGGCCGTCTAGACGTGTTGCGTGGATGTGACGTATATAATGATGCGGAACAAGATTAGCAGCTTCGAAAACGTCGTAAACGTTGTTCACAAAATTTCGTTTACATGGGAACTTTTAAGTCAATCGCGTTTACAACTGTTTACGCATCGCCACGGTCTGTGTCGTAACGTCTACTACTACTTCTCGCCTAAGCATACCTGAATGGATGACAGTAAACATCCTTAATGAGCTGAGACAATTCAGTGGCGCCATTGACAGTATTCCCTGTTGTTATGTAATTATTGTTGCCTGATAGATTAAAAAATTCATAATTTTTTAAAGAAATTTACAAAATTATTTTTTATTTGCCAAAGATAATATTAAATTAAAAATAGAATGATAAAATTACGGTACCTTAGTGATTCGTTCATTTGAACTGAATTAGTATAATGTATAATTAGATCTAAGGTCTTCAAAGTTTGAATGCACGAAGAAAACGTATATACGTTGTAAAAAGTAAAATTGTTATGTCATTGTATGTCATATTTCAAATGTCAAGTTAATTATGGACTACTACGAGGTATAAAATTATGCATATCACGAATTGGTAAATAATACTGTTAATTTATAGGAATACACAGAAAGTGTAATTTATTTTCATAAGCTCTTTAATTTGTTTTCAATGATACTGCATATAATATGATACTTATGATTTAATTATTATTACCACTTATTTTTCTTACAAGTAACCATCTTCTACAACATTTTAATGCAGGAGATGTTATATTATCATATGTTTTCAATTCCTATAGTTTGTTTAAATGAATAATCGATGGAGTAGTCCCGCCACTTACAAAAAAATTAATTCATCTGTAATTTTGCATCAATTAATTGTTCACAATTTAGTTTCTCCAGTCTATAAATATATGCAGAAAGAAGTTTCACTCTCTTTCCAAGTATACCGTGTGAAAAATCCTTTGTTCGTGAGGGTATTCGAGTGGTGGTCGACTTCAAAGTGGTTTACATCCATCTTTCGCGGTTTAACGCGAAGCATCCGACTTTCAACCCCCTCACCCTTGCCTGGTCAGGAATGTTTAATTAACGCACTTCGACCCGCTTTTTTCCGGACCTCCATTACTGACATTTTTCTACCCGGGAACACCGTCGTTCTGCTATCAGAGATTATCCAACTTCCTTAATCGTAAGGTGACTGGCTCCTTGAGTGTTATCAGCATGCACGAAGTGCAAAGTTTCGCGACAAAATTTGCCTCTGAAAATGTTCCATATATCGTGAACTATATTCATAACCTTCATAACACTTATTTGTTAATCAAGGTTTCCAAAATACCTTTTCTTTAGTAAAATATATTCAGGATAAAAATTCAGGCACTGAATGTAATTATTCTTCGTGTACTCCGAACGAAAGTTGAGCTTAGATAGTAGAGAAGAAAATAGCTTTTCACAATTTTAATTGGAAATGAACATTATACATATCCGACAGATATTTTCATTTAGTCTGTGCAGGCTGTATCAAGGATTATGGACATAAGCTTTTATAGAAAGAGTTACAATTACCTAAAACAAATTCAATTACAATTATTGGAGTACAAGAACACCAGTAACTTATTGTTGGATAGAAAGTCAAGCAAGATGCATTATCTGTAGCATTTTTTTATTTTACAACCCACTTAAATTTGTTATGATTTCAGTGAATCGAATTTACTAGTGAAAATTTGCTCATATATTTTACGTCATTTTGTTATACAGAAAGTATAATTGAACGGGTGTCTAGAAGAAGAGCTTATGTTATAAATTTTTGAAAGTGATTTCTCGTGGAAAAAAGGCCAGTGTGATGTAGGAGACGGTTTGGCAACATTTTTGGCACTCGAGAATGGCACTAGAGGTCAGGCGCTGCATAGAAGAAGTTGATTGTTATTATTCTATAATTGCTACGGCGAGCAATGAATTGTTTTTAAGCTTTCCTGTAAATTTGATGAAATGTAACATATGCCCTTCTAGACATCCATTCAATTATAGATACATCGGTGTTCATTTCACGCAACAATATTGTTACGTTATATCGTTCTTCATTACCACTTTATTACACTCTTAACATATGAAAATAAATATATAATCTTAAAGCAAGAGCTTCCACTTTTGTGACAGGAGCAATATATTGCCAGACAATGGAACTATGAAGATTCTCCGAATACTTCTATACTACACAGACATTTTTCCCTAAAAAAAGAAACTCATAAATAACAATGATTAATAACGAGTTAACATTTAAACCTGAATTTTTCATCAAAGAATCAACAGTTATGGAAACAATGACTCCATTCAACAATTTCAATTTTATTCAATAATTTTAGAACAATTGATTATGTCGAAATAAATTATTCTCTTATAATATTTCTTTGCAATAAAATCGTTCTTTAGAGAGAAGACGTGAAATTTCTCGTTGTTTTCCCTGGCACGACGTTTAAAGCATCGTGGGGCGTCATCGACTTAATGTATTCTTGTATCATCGACAGCGCCGACGACCTAAGGAGAACCCGTGCCGTTGCTCCTGGACAAGATGCTCTTAGAGAGCTCTCATCCCCTATTGACGTCCCGGCATAACTACCCTGCATTATCGGCAATTCCACTGACCTAAGGAGAGGAGTCCTTCGCAAGCAAGATGCTCCGACAACGCGTAAGGGTTGAGCAGATGCTCGAATCACCAATATTGATACTATCGTTACAACGTCATCGGGAAAGACTGCCTTGTGACGTTAAATTCTTGGTAGAAATGCTTTACCCTTTAATCATATCGAGTAAAAGGAATACGTAGAAAAAAGTAAAAGGAACGTTCAATGGGGCAATCGTAAAGAAAACGCTCCTCGATTCCGACAACTGATGTACAGACAGTTTTTAAATGAAATAAATTCATAGATTACTGTAAGATGGAAATAAAAATAATGAAGCACGTTATATCCAGAAATGGCTACGAACTTATTCGAATATTACGTGGTCAATAGAAATGTTTTGTATTGATCGTTAAATAAATAATTTGACGATTAGTTTGTTCATTTCGAAAGAATTATTATTTCTTTTTATAATTAACTCAAGCTTATTCAATGGAAAATAAGGTCGTAATTTATTGTCGTTTATTCCATTTACTTAGATAGAACCTTGTGTCTACGTAATAAAGTTCGCAATTTCTACTTCTACGATCAGTCTTTTTTGGTATGTTTAACTCTTAATTGTTTAGTAATAGCTACTGTACATTACTAATTGACCGTTCTGTGATGCCGTGTATAAATTGTAACATACACGTAAATTTAATATAAATTGCTATTATTATGAATGTTTTAAAATATCATATTATTAACATGCAACTTAATCTGAAATTGCTTACATAATCTTCTGTCAAGATTTCCACTGTGTACGTTCATGGAAATATTAAAACTATTGGTTACACGGTATCTTCACATTTCCAGTAGCTTCCTTGAATTTCTTCAGAATTTCCAGATGATCATAAACGTTCAAAGTAAAACATCCACAAAACGATGAAGTACTCTAAACCACCTAAATACCGAAATTCCAGGAATTCCAGTATTCGTTAAAATTCATTCAATATTCCCAACGAACCACGTAACAATTTGTCGGCAACAACCGCGACAAAGATCATCAGCAGTGGGTACAGTCTACGCGAAACAAAGGGGGACATCATTGCGCAGAGTCTCTGCAACGAACAAGAATCTACCCCCGTCACCTATTATCTTGCCGCGTCGATCACCGAGCCTGTCCAAGTCATTAAACGCGTCGACCTCTTGAAAGCATCGTCGTATCCGGTTCAGAGTCGGTATCGCGGGAGGCATCGACGTGGACGCAGTATCCGGCACAGAGGAAACGGGGAACGAGATGGAAGAAGAATCGCCGTCCGCGGGTTGATAGGCAAGACGCCTTTAGGAGTGCGTAGGGGTTGAGCACCCGTTTGATGCCCTACATAGCGGAGAGTCTCGGAGACCGGAGAGGGTGGCGGTCGGGATGGTCTGGGCAGGGACGAAAGTGGCGCGAGGGTGGTAGAAGGTGGGCTCCGTGGAAGGAGGAAGACAAGGATCGAGGGTGGCAGAGAAGGAGGCAGGTAGAAAGAGGTGGAGGACGGTGGGGCTCTTTGGGTCTCTGAAAATGCAGCGTAATTTGTCTTTGTCTGGCGGGGGCGAGCGCGCAGTAACGGTGAGAAGGGCGGTCTGATGGTGGGTGGATGGGTGACGGAGTTTGGAGGCGAGAAGAGCGGAAAAGGGGTTGATGGTAGAGAGTGATGGGGGGAGGGCCTCGGAAGGGGCAAGAGAAAGAGAAAGAGAAAGAAGGAAAGGCATAGAAGTAACGGGGTAGAAAGAGAGAGACGGAGACAGATTCCGTGCTTGACCCGCCTGGGATTATCTTACTCGTTCTCCGTTCCTCTTTCTGCCCAGTTTCGTCCTCCGTGCTTTCATTCGTGCTGCTGACGCTGATGCTGATGCTTCTGCTAGCTACCGTCGGAGCTACTAACCTTCCCCCTCCCACCCGTCCTCGCCCCCTCTACCGCCCTTCTGTCCTTTGCCCACTCCTCCGCCTGCCTCCTCGTTCGCTCTTCCCTTTTCGAAAAGCAGCGTCGTTGGCCGTCGGCGCAACGCACACGCCGTTAACCGCACTGCACAACGCGTGCAATCCGCCTCACCACCCATCCACCCACCCGACCCACCAACCTTACCCACTCTACGTCCCATCGTCTCTGACTCGTGTTTCCCTCTCTCTCACTCTCTCACTCTCTTTCTACCTGTCTACATCCCTCTCTGTCGCGCATCGTCGCCTCTTCGACCCTCTTCCACCAGTTACGACACACGTACACATACCAGCCCTCCCCAAACACGTGCTCGTACGTGCGGAAGCACACGCTAGCCAGCACGCACGTAGCTACGTATCTTGGTGTGCTTGTGCGCGCTTGTGCCCGCGCGTTTGGAAGGTCTACACGCACACACGCGTTCCTCTTTCCTCCATCCCTTTTCCCGTGTCCTGTCGCTTTTCCGCTTTCGACCAACCGAGCCGCGCTCCCTCGCTCACGCAAACCCAGGACCTACGGACCTAGGAACCGCACCCCGAATATCGAGCCGCCTCCTCTCTCCAACGTCGCCAAATGCTTTTCGGGAATGCGGTCCGTCCGATATCTCCTCTACCCTCGTCGTCGCGGCCCGGCCACGCTCGCCGAGGCCGCATTTTCAGAAGCCAGCCACCCACCCATCCCCAC
>NW_015373886.1:2011491-2013015 GCF_001272555.1 Dufourea novaeangliae | reverse complement strand
CTTTGCTCCGCCGCGAATCACGAATGCCAAATTGACCGAGCTGCAATTAATTTCCCTGCCCTTTGGACACACGGACACGTTCTCCCCCTCGGTCGTCGTTTCTTTCCCCCTTTTTCAGGAGTGCGTCGCATAGCCGCGCGCGCACGATCGTGAATTGATAGTTCCGTTCGGGGACCACGTCGAAGAAGTTATTTTTTCGTATGGAATTGATGATTCGACGGGTAAAGGAGTCTGGATCGCGATCCCTGGGAAATGGTCAGTGATTTAATAGAGTCGATTGGGTCAATTAATCGGGGATCGAGATGTCCCACTGGGGAGCCACGGTGAAACGTTGCTTCGTGTCGGTGTATGAAAGGAAAGATGGAATTTACTTGTATGCAGGGTAATTTTTTGAAATGTGTACGAATTCTCTATTTTTACATTGTGTAATGGTATTGGAGTTTAGAAGTATTATTCGGTCATTGTGAAGTTGAATTTGAAGTTGCAATTTTCCGTTAAATATATGAATGATTAGGGGCCATTATAGTTTTATAAGACCATGATTCTTTAATGGTGGAAATGATTTCACAGGAGTATTGACTTTTTCCACGTAGATAAACCAATTCAATCTTATGTAATAACGGATAATTGATATTGATGCGATTTGAAGGTATTTTTAGGAAGTCTTGGATATCAAGTGACTCAAAAGAAAATTGGCTTAAAGTGACATGTTCAAAAGTGGTCTAGAACGATATGTTGGGAGTCAAAGTTGTAGTATATCTCGTGAGGCCATTGTTTCTATTGCCATTGAGGCTGTATAATGATATATTACGTTATTAATATCAGTATCAATGTTCCTAAAGTTGTGTACTTTTTTTTGTTTGTGTCGGTATTAAATTATATTATTACTCACTCACTCGTCCTATTCTTGAATACGCATCTGTTATTTGGTCTCCGCATACTTCCAAACACAAGTTTCAAATTGAAAGAATTCAACACCGTCTTATTAGATTAGTTGTTTATAAAATGGGTCAACCTATGAGCCGAATTAACCACGACTATAGCATATTACTGAAAAGATTTAACATTCAAACTCTCGAAGCAAGAAGAGTCACCGCTGACCTTTGCTTGCTGTATAAAATCGTTCATGGGCAAGTTAATAATTCTTTCATCACTTCACTGATACACTTCAATGCACCCACTCGTCACACCAGAATGCCTATGCTTTTCAGACCATCGTCATTCTTTTCTCGCTTTAATTACACAGACCCAATTAATAGAATTTGCACTTTGGCAAATAATTTGAACGACAAAATTGACATTTTTGTGAAATCTTTCTCTTAGAGAGGGTAACATAGTTTTAATTATTATTAGGTTTAGTATTAATGTACTTTTATATCTATCTGAATCATTTTCTAATAACTGTTATATATCAATAAAACGCAATATTACACCATTGTATTCTTGTGCCGTAACGTTTTGAATCAAATAATGTAAAAATGGGTCCTCACCCGTATGTATAAATTAAATTAAATTAAATTAAAT
>NW_015373886.1:1945753-2009891 GCF_001272555.1 Dufourea novaeangliae | reverse complement strand
GGGTGGATGGGGGTGGTGGGGACGTCAGCGTCGCCGTTGACGTAACTTCGCGAAATACGTAATTAAATAGCGAGTCGATCCGTTCCATCGTCGAGTATCCCGCGAGGTACATTCCGATTTCTGCATTCTCTGCGTCCGCGCTCGCTCTCCCCCCTTCCCTTCTCCATCCCCCTCAGCTTCCAGCATTACCTCGGGCCGCGTTGCATATTTCAGTCGTCCGATTTCCAGCCCCTGTCACCATTTCGCCCCGTTTTATCTCGCCGATAATTGTATTTCCGTTCAGCACCGGTGATCAGACCACCGGCGCGCGGTCAACGTGTAGACCGATATATTTATAATCGAACGCTCCACGGGGAGGAAATGTAATGTAAAATAATCCGAAACGGGAGACCAGACGGTTACGCGTCTCTTCACGGTTCGTTCGTTATCTTTTTTTTTTCCGAGCAGACGGTTACCGTGTTTTATCGTCGACCTGCTTGACGGCTTTGGGAATTCGAGAGAAGTTATTGTAGAAAGGGATTTTTGCATATGTTATAATATTGTCTTTGGAAAAATGGTCTCTTGGATTGAGAGATTTAAGTCTGTCTGTGAAATTTATAACTTTTTCTACGATTTAGAATTCTTAATGAATAAATATTTTTTTTATTCTTTCTGGTAGGATACGTTGGTGTAGTTTTATGAATAGACTATGGATATCAAATTTGGAATTCAGTTCCATTTTAATTTTTAAATAGTCGTGTCTAAAATTGTGAACTTTTAGAAGACTGCTGAAAGGAGTGAATGCCCTTAAATTTTGTGTTATACAATAAATACGTGAATAACACATTCCGTGCAATTGAAATACTCTATTTTAGGGTATGCTGGCTGTCTCCAATTGGACGCTTCCAGTCCAAGAATGAGAGAGTAAGTTAAATGGGTTAAAGTAAATGCAATTCGAGCGGTCTGATCGCTTCATTATGCGGCTGAAATCAAATCAAGCCCAAAGTGACGTGCCGTGGGTCAGCGGGATTAGATTCCAATATCCATACATGTCTAAGCGATGCGGCTTCTCCCCCTCGCGATCTGTGTAAATCAGTGATGGGCAACTCAGCGCCCGCCAAACTCACTAGCGGGTAACACCGTGCAGCATGCGGGCATATAGCAGTGTTGGGTGAAATGTGTGAATGAGAGCGCGTATCTATCATTTTCTTCACACACAAATATGTCGTGAATCACGACTCGTGACTCGTGATGTGTCCTGCTTCGCAATCCCTCCACAGGAGTCCGACATCTATCGTATGTCTCCAAGAATGACAATTTCGACGACCAATGTATGAAACTATTCTATATGAAGCTTTGAACATCGTACAGAAGATTTACAAGTTACAGAAGAGGGAATTATTTTTATTGTTATATGTCTGAATAATATTTAAGCCATGTTTCACTGAATTTATGCATATATTGTTACAAATATATTGTAAACTTGTATATGTATAAGTAGTATTTAAGGCAATTGTTAGTGAAATGTATTCAAATACTATTGTATTTTCATCAGATTTTTTCAACAAAAAACAGTTAAGTGGTACGTGTGTGTTGTTTATTAAGCCTATCACTACGACTATCTCATATTTTCCAAAAATAAATAAATAGTAATTGGTAAACTTACTTAAAATTTACCAATTATTCCTAATTTTTCCCGCGCGTTTTTAAAAGTTTTAGAATGAATTATTTTGTTATTATTTATTATTTCTTATTACATTTTTGGTTAATTGATATTAGGAATAGGAGTGGAGATAGTGCGGGATTAATGAATAACGCATATGTATGATTTGACTGTTTTTTATTGAAAAATCGTAAGAAAACATAAAATTTACAATGGTATTTGTATAAATTTAATAACAATTGCTTTAAATACTACTTATACATAATACTACTTAATATAAAGGCACCATTTTCGCGTGGCCGACGCAAGATCAGGTTGCTTCTATCTGTTTTGAATAAAAAGAAACATAAATGATTATTAATTTATACGAGTGATACGCTAGTTTAGATTAAAATGTGCGAGAAGGGTCAAGGAATCCCAATACGCAAATATGTCGTTACGTTTCCTGCCTCGCGTCGCCTTCACAGGAGCCCGTGGCTGCCCGCCACTTGCCCGTGCGGGCAACATGCCCGAGAGGGCTCGGTTGCCCATCACTGACCTACACTGACGACCCAAATGAAGTTTGCTACCACTAGTTCTACAATAATACCCACGCTAAAAATCCGCAAGACTGGATATGTACGATTTTTATCGTAGGATATATACATTTTACAAAATGCTAACAATAATTGCTACTAGGATATTCATAAATAAGAAAACAAAAAACCGAATTTGGAACATAATAATTGCTACTAGGGTATTCATAAATAAGAAAACAGAAAAATCAATTTGGAATATAATAAGAAGTTTTTGGTTGTAACATCGTTTCTGACGCCTTTAAGATGATATTTAAATGTTGACAAACTTTGGTTGGGCCAATGTTGTATTATTGTTGTAAATTTCATGTTAATTAACCAACTGTAATAATTCTAGGCCCAACAAATGACAAATTGTCACAACTTTTCGTCGTAGGCCCCTTTGTTGGGAATTTGTAGGAAAAAGCAATAACCATATCCCAACTAACTCCCAACCATTGGCCACCGTTGGCCAACCATCAATCCTGCTGGAGAATAGCTTAGTCTTTTCCAGCGAATATATTTCGTATCACAAAAACTTAAATACATTTAACACTATTCAGAAGATACAGTATGATCAAATATTGTTCAGTTGATCGATGATCCGTTCCACCAATATTTTATTTCCATCATTCAACACGACATTTCTGCCTTCGCGCGCAATTTCCAAAAATTTCCACGAATTCCCAACAGACCCGTATCCGGTTTAACCGTGCAAAATGGACACGTCTGAAAAAAAAAATGAAAAAGGACCTGGTGGTTACACAGGACACCGTACCCTGACGCGTGTCATAGGCTCTGAAAAATCTAGAAACAACACCAGACCAGACGGGACGATGAAGTCGCGGGGATGCAAAGGTGATCGTCGGTGTGGGTGCGCGTGCTCACACCAATCCTCTACACACACACACACACACACACACACGGTATATATCCCTGTGCACGGGGGAGCCCCGTGCCAGACGCTGTAAATTTTATCGGCCGGATAAGAGCGAACTTGTGGGGAATGCTCGTAAAGATACTTTACTGTATATTTACATCCCGACATAATACGTTACGTGAGTTAATACCGTCCGTTAAGTGAATCGAAAGGCGGTTCGATTGCGTTTCCGGCGGAGACGGCGGTTTCGATCTATGTAGTGGGATGGGGGTGTAAAAAAGAAAAGAGTTATCGACCTCGTATATCCACGATTGGAGTGTCGGTGATACGCTGGCCCGTCAGTGATCCCTTATATTTTTCTCTGCTACGAGAAGAAAAAAAAAAGGTAGGTAGCACACAGCTCGCTTACTGGTTACGGGAGATTGGAAGATTATCGCCGGGTCGATTAATCGGCGGTGATTCGGTGAATATTGAAAAAGCGGGATCACGCGCGAGGAGGCTCGTTGGGTCTGGTAGACCCAGGAATACGATTTGTTCGTCTGTTCTTGTCGATCGTCTGGACCGTGGTTGCGTTTTATTTGACGGGATATTGGCCTGTGGCAGATGCACCTGGATGGCGAAAGATATTTGGGTCGTCGAGGGATGATGCCTGTTATGCGGTTGATCGGGAGGGGGCGGAGGAAGGTGGGGGATTCATCGTGCTACCGTCCCACGCGGTGGTGTTATATTAGGCTGTTGCATATCGTCGTTCCGATGGTACAGTTGCGAAAGTGCAATTTTTTTCCGAATCTGAACTGAATGCGTGATTTTATTTGTTTTTCGCTGTTTGTTTAACATTTTAAGGCGCAAACCTTGAAATCGTTGTTTAAAAGTTAAGAGACTGATATATATTTTGTATCTTGCTATTTGGAAATTGAAAATATCGATATGAAACCGATCTATTGTTTTGTATGTTTTATTTATTTTTGGAGGGAATACTTGAATTTTCCCACCGAAATCGCTCAGATTCACTTTACTATTAGGTAAATGACGGATCCTTGCTGACAAAAGGTAGATATTAATCGGCGATAGAATTTTATGTACTTTTAAAGTAGGTGTTCCATTGGTGCAGTGCTTGAGCGTTGAACGGTTAAGGGGCCATTCTACTTTGACAGCCGAACAATGAAGCTATGATTAAGAATTTTTTTCTCTTTAAATACAATATGTAATCAAGTGCACCTATTTAGTATTTACTGAATTACTTGTAAATAATATAAAAAAATTTCAAAAATAATTTTATTATATTTTGTTTCAAGTTTTTTCTTGGCGTGGATATTTAGAAAAAATGTATTTCCCATGGTGCAGGTGATTTCTCAGCTCAAACGGATCTGAAATAAGAAATTGCAAAAGATTTTTAACTAGTGTGAGTGCCGCTCTTATAGGTAGCACTAGATTGCGGATTTTTATGCAAAATCACATTGTAGAAGGTTGTTCATAATGAGAAAAACAAAAATAGGAATTTTTTGTTCCCTTAAGTATCTTATTGGGTTCAAAAGAAAATAGGAAACTCGTTCCATCTGACGAAAGTTTTGTCCTTCATTGTATTTCACACAGATCTATAGGCTATAAATGCATAAAATCCGCTGTCTAGGTAGCACAGTCATCTTTATACCTTTATCATTCTTTGTAAATAACAAAATTACCGAGAAAAGTGCTATCGTTTTTTATTGGACCCGCACCATTTTGTTATTCTTTAAAATAAATTATTTATCGTTTTTCCTCGTAAGATTTCCATCTGACCAGTTAGGTGTTAACATCTACATATATGTATATGTGCAAGTAAAACAATTCGAATACAATAAAGCTTTCATGAGAGTTGGATAGGAAGTTCCTCGTGAGAGTTTCTACTTCATTCGTGGGGGGGGGGGGGCGTGGAAACTGCCAACCGCATAATTTATTACTCCCCCACCTTTGTTGCCGAAGCTCGTGCATCATGCAAAAAATAGATTTGTGATGTGTTAAAACGATTCGCAGTGCACCGTGAAAGTTTTGAAGTGGTCTCAAGTTTAATACTCTCATGGAGCCTTTACTGTGTTTACCTACATACAACATCTACGTTAATAAAAATCAACGGTCCACAGTTAGATCACACCCTTGCTAGTAAAACTAATCATTCATCAAAGTATTAATAACAGCAAAATATCGTTAAATATAATAATTTGATCTTCGAAGAACCTTCATTTCACATTCCTCAGTAATGTAGGGTAATTTTATATATATGTGATATTGGTCGTTTTGTATTCATTGCGAACTTCGTGTCGTTTTGTGTTCATTGCCGCCGTGAAGAGTTGAGTTGTTTATAACAAAAGATAATTTGTTGCATCTTTGAGAGAGACTGAGAGAGAATGAATTGTCAATGCCGATCGTATTTCTAGTAGTGTTTTTCTAGCAATAGAGACGGACGGTATAATTTTGACGAACTATATTAATGAATTTAATTATAGTGTTTCGTATTGTATTTGTGAATTACATAGTTAAAGTGTTTAATAAATTTGTTATCCTGTTTCTGCATAATTCTATTATCTCTGATCCTACATTTACTTAATTATTATCTGTCACAAATCACGTTCCAACCTCTACACACAATAACAACACATTACAAGCCGATTCAACGTTTCAATAATTTCGATCAGAACCAGATACCTCCGTGTCATCGTCGTTTATCGTCCAGAAGATTACCCCGTTACTTCCTCCCGGACGTTCGAGCAGAGAAAGAAGGAAAGTATTGTATTATTAACGGGAGCGTGTTTAGCGCGAGTGCAACATCGAAAATCGAGCGTCATCGTCGTGAGAAAGGAGTTGTCGGATAAAGGAACAGGGTGGACGTTGTCGAGGGGAAAGAGGCGGCGAGGGGGGAGCCGAGGCATCGCGTTATTAGATACCAGATCTCTGTTCGAGCGTGCTCCCAAGCAAAACGCGCCGCCAGCAGAACGGCGCGGGTTAAGTTCCGGGAAGAGGCGCGAGTTCCGGCTACGCACGGTGTTCAGCTCGGTATAACGTGTACAGATACGAGTACCGTGCACTACCCGAGGATAGGTCTCAAGTTGGCCCGCTGACGACAAACGTAAAGTTGCGTTCCTGGAGGCGGATTTATACTTAGGAATTTCGTAACAGCATCGACGTCTATTTCGTACATACCATCACGTGTTTCTTGAGCATGTTACGCGGCGAGGTGCAAAAGTGTTTCGTTACTTAAGCCCGATTTACCGAAGGACAAGTAATTGAAAGTTCCTTTTCAAACAATACAATTTCTGTATATTTTAAGGTTTGTGGATACTACGCTAAAATATTATATTGTTGCGTGGACGCGGCATGACTTCCGAATAAATAAAGGCAATATTAATAAAAAGGAAGAATTATTTATTTGGAGAGGAGGAGTACTTATCTTAACACGTCTTTTCTATTCTATAGTCGTATCACGACTCTACTCTGTCTCTGTTTCGGCGTTGTTACCAAAACGACGTCGCTAACCTGAAGTCTCTCGCTTTAACATTATACAATACGTGCTACCTATCGGGTAACACGTAACAATATATTAGTTGTTGAATGAATGTACACGTATGATCGCACGAACAAGAACGATATATGTAACAATAATAATAAATATAGTGTTTCGGAATGAAAAGGTAAGAGACGCGTTCGTCAAAAGTAAATAGGACAGGGCGCTCTCGCACCATACTGCGAGCCTGTCAACGATTGCGTGCGTCCAACGCCGATTTGCTAGTTTCGTCCCTGAATTTCGCGACCGTGGTGCGTTACAGCGCATGCGTGAGCATATTTACGGAATCTGCGCAACTCTGTCCGAAATATCGATCATCTATCGATAGTTTTTGCAGTGATCGATATTCGTGGAACGAATTCTGCGCGTCTCTGAAAAATCCTAACGAATTTTGAAAGAAAACCAGTAGAAACTTCGCTGCTCGCCGAGCATTCTCTCGTGAACTTTTGTAGTAATTGCAGATCTTAACAAACTTCTCATTTTTCAAGTCGTGCGTTAAATATCGCAACACTACACGTGTTATATTTATCGCTCTCGACGCTCGAGTACAATTGTGACGAAAATCGGCGATTAGTGTAAACGATTTTCGTGATCTCCTAGATTTATCGTGTAAGGCATTCTGGATCACCATTTCGCGACACTCCAGTGCCCACCGAGTGTAATTGTGTTTTCGTGAGACATTGTTAAGACTCTCAACAATAAACTGTTCCGGCCAAACTGCGGGGTGTTTTTTCGTTACAACACGACCTTCACTCCGTATCCTTTTCAGGATAGAACTAGCTATCCTAGGGCGGTCATTTCAATCCAATGATCGACGCGGCCCGCGATAAACTCGCAACATGAACATATAGGAATGGGATAAATGTAAGTTAAGTAGAAGTTAATTATAGGTTAAGTGTAAGTTAAGAGAGTTGTATAATATATTAAAATGGAGGACAACGAAAGTTCTTGTGGTCCCAAGAGGAGTCAATAAATTGTATACATATATATTAGTTGTACCAATAAGTAATCTATCGTATTATATTTCGTCAAATTCAGTATACGTATTTTCTGGAAAATTAGAAGCCTGTGCAATTTTACTAAAATTTGTCCTGGTTCCATGAGATTCGCCGCCATATTTAAAGAAGAAACGGGCGGTAAGATGTGTGCGGAATTTAAGCTATGCCACCAGCAGATTAAAAAGAAATGCTGAACTACTTATTGGAACACCTACTATGTACAATAATAGAACATACGAATAGGTAGTTTCATTTTTCTGTAGTAGATGAGGGTCCAGGAGACTTCCGCAAATTTATAATAATTATAAATTTAGTTGAAAATTTAACAGAACATTCCTAAAAGCTTCAACTTTTGATTGCTACCAAAACATCGCAAGGTCAACGATAAATTATTGAAAAAGAAACATTACAAAATTTCTTTTAACACGAGCCTCATAGTGAAAGGTTAATCATTCCTTATTTAGTTACAAAAAATGATATTGTTATCAAAAAATTAGGTGGTTATAGATTTTTTTACGATTATGATAGCACGAAAAAAAGGATATGTTAACGTTTAAATAAAACTAAAAGTTAAGATCAATGTATGCAAACTTAGGTTTCAATGCGTTTGGTGGTATCTTCCGGGAGACAATATGGAAAAAAAATTTGTTTTTTCCACTTATTTGTAAATTTTGTTTGCATTTAATTATTTTGAAGTAATTTGAAATATTAATCATTTAAATTAAATTGGTAGAATTGATAAAAGGAATAAAGGGCCATTATGCTGGAAACTTTGGACCTTGTTATCTAGATGGGATGGGTGAAATACGATTTTTACACAACTCAAAGTTTGTAATGTAAAAACAAGTACATATCGTAGTATGTAATTATTAGACTGCAGATATTTATGCATGTATTGCGTTCTAATTAACAATGAATAGTGAAACAATGATTTTAATAAATTTTAATGCTATTTATGTATTGTTATTAGCATTTTGAAGTCTCTATACAGGAAATAAAGTTTTGTCCACTATTACTTTTCATATACTGGTATATACAATTTGTAATTTGCATAAATTTCCGCAGTCTATTAATTAACCATCTACCTGTATAATGTTATAGATAGAAAAATGTCTTTTGGGAGTTACGTTTTATGGTAACACACGAATGTTACACGACGATGGAAGTTTCTTTTACAGCAACACCATTTACAGAAAAAATGATTGAATTAAATTATTTAATAACTTCAAATAATTTCCAATACACTGTGTCATACATATAAACCTTACAATTTCTGTAGTAAATTGTAATCGAAGAAACTGTAACAATAAAAAAAAATATACTAAGTGCCGTAATTAAATTAATTAATCGAAAATATAGTAAGACTTGTAGCTATCCTCTTAATTTCTTTGACCAATTGGAAAGTTTCTTTATATACTGAAGTTTTCTGCAATCATTATCTCCTGACCTTCCTATTGGTTTCTTAATGGTATGTTTTTTATCGAATTATACAGGATAAAGGTGGTTAATTTTCTTGATTAAAGGATTTTTTCCAAACAGGCAGTACAGTCTGATTTCATGGTATAAGGATACCTACTGTCTACAGTCATTCTTTTAGCATATCAATTATTCGTCTCTCGGTATTAGCATCCATTAAGTTTTCATGTTACGAAAATCTTTATTTATACTGTAAATATAGGTCCTATTATTCTTCTGATACAAATGAACAGACATCTCCACACTGTCAGCTAAAAATTATGAATCTCTTCTGTAAAAGTCATCAATATTTCTGAAAATCGTAACACACATCCTAGTTTATTTTTATTTCATGTTCAACATTGCTCCCTTACGAATACCCGTTGAAGAACCGTTCAAACAACAAACTTTCATAACAAAAGATCCGTTTACGCAGCATCAAAATCATATTTCACTTTATGGAATCTTCAAACTCGACTTGACCCGTCTACAGCACGAAAAGTAAACTATACCAGCGAAATGAACGACACGAATCAACGGAAATCCGCAAAGACCGGTTCAACGTCTTTCTTGAAAACTTAACGGACGCAGTCGACTTAACCAACCGTGGCTACGCCAAAGAGGGAAAAATCCGCTCGAAAATTCCCATCCGCCGATTCGTCTTGATTTACTAAGTTTACCCGAACCCTGGACGAACAGGGGAATGGGGTAGAGGAAAAGCGAGGTGGAAGAAGGGGGAGGAGGGGTGGAGAAGAACAAAAGGAAATAGAGGAAGAAATCTTTCCCCGATTAGGTAGCCGAAGGAACGCCGGATGAATTCCGCCTCTGAAACGGCAATTAAGCCAGCCATGCATTTTCTGGGGCGTTCAGCCGGGCGAATTTCAGCTGCAGCCTTTCTACGAAAGCGACTCGGGGGGCCAAGGGGCTCGCGACGCCCGCCCTGGAGGACGACGGAGGAGAAGGAAGGAATTCCTGCAACGTAAGTGGAGACCAGGAATCCGATCGAAGGAGTGCGTCTCCGTGGCGCCGTTGCGTCTCTGCGTAGTCGAGACTGGTAGTCTGGGAACGTGCCGTTCCGGGGCGTCCGTTTACTTAGCGGGAAAAAAAAAGAAGAAAAGGATAGATGGAACAGATAGATTGCACGGAGGAAGAGCGGGGGATATGCGGCTGCGCTCCGTGGGACCGAGATAATCTTGCAACGTCATCCCCGCTGCGTATCGCGCTGATGCCCCCAAAAAATAGTACCGGGAGAGAGTTAGGTCATCGCCTTGCGCGATATTTGTCCCGAATTTTTCCTCGGATTTCACCGTTTGCGTTACTGGAATTGTTTAGTGGACTATGGATCTTTGTGCAAATTCGGATTTTTATGGACCGATTTGCTGAACTGAAATTTTGTCAGATTTGTTTGCTTTATTATTTATGGTCGCATCAACAACTTGTTTGGATTTATTAGGAACATTCATGATAATATTATAATTATTGTTTATAATTAAAGTAAGAGGTTTTTATAGATCAATTTACTGAACTGAAATTATGTCAGATTTTCTCTCTCTATGATTTATGGTAGTATCAACTATATGTTTAGGTTGTTAGCAACATTGATAATAAGATTATATTCTGATTTTAATTTTTGTAGGTTGATTTAGTGAATTGAAATAACGTCAGGGATTCGTTTTCTTTATTATTTATCGTCACATTAACCATTTATTTGGGTTATTAGCTAGTTATATTTAAAGTGACAGATTTTTATAGATCAATTTGCTAAACTGAAATTATGTTAGAGACTTTTTTTTTCTACTACTTAGGATCGCATTAACCATTTGTTTCGATTATTGGCGACATTCATAATAACATTATCATCTTTATTTATACTTAAAATAACAGATTCTTATAGAATGATATATTCAACTGAAATTATGTCAGAAATTTTCTTTCTTCTGTTAGTTATGGTTACATCAACCAATTAAAATAAATGATTCTTTACTGCACTGAAGTTATGCCAAAAATGTGTTTTCTTCATTAATGTCTTTTTCAGTTTGTTGTAAAGTAACATTCATACTAATCTTCAAGAAATGTTTTACTGTACTGTGCCACATATTCACATTTACAATAAATACATAAAAATCTACAGACTGTTAATTATTGTAGTAACAACTAGTTACTATAAAATAGTTTCATTATAACGCACCTTGACTTGAAAAATATTGCTTTTCAAACAGGGGTTTATAAATGGTAGTTGAAGATTAGGTCGTTCATTTATTTTAATTATAAAGTTAGTTTATGGTAAATATAATTTGCACTTTACGGTGCATGCACGGTATGTTGCAGCGCTGATAAAGAGTTACATTTAGAGGGAAATTTTTGGTAAATCATCGATGCTTTGTACTAATGATTATTAAAAATAGTTCCTAATTCTTCCAATCATTGTCCAAATTTAGGAAATCCTTGAGAGAGGCTTCAAATTTTAATCTTTCAATTTCGAATTTTTTGTTCTCCGAGTGTTTCTGAATGTTAGAAATTATATCGAAAAGCTTTTATGCATAATTGTATAAATTAAGGTCCTTTCTTCATTTTAAGGTTTCCAATGTAAATGCTTCAATTTCCGATAATCCTTCTTTAAGATAGTGAAATTAGCAATAGTCAAATTCTTCTGAATGTCCAAAATTACATCAAACCACCGCTTATGGATCACTACCTAAGGAACTGTTCATATTGTAAGGGTTCAAATTTTTATCTTTAAATTTTTTATTGAATGCTAAAATAATAAGCTTACACTACTGAAACTCTGCAGAACAGCAATCGTCCTTTAGTGGCGATTTGATTAAGTGTATAATTTCTTCACGAACCAGAATAACGATATGAAATACTCAAAATATAATGAACTGCGATTTATGTCCTTATTTTTCTGCATTTTTCTCTCGAACGCAGTCGGTTGTATTTGACCCGTCGGCATAGTTGACATCCGTTCAAGTAGTTAATTCAATTGTTAAACAGTGTCCACGTTTGTATATGAAAAATAAATATCCGATGTTGAAACACAACATGCAACATGCAACGTAAAACACGGTCGAGTAGTCAGTTCAATTACAGAACATTGAAGGCATTCGAACGAGAAAAACGCAGCGTGCGACACGCAGTATGAAAAAGTTCCATTTGTCTCGGACCTTAGTCGCACATATTTACTTCCAGTGTAAATATTACCTGTGACAATGGATAACCTATTATTCTGTAACAAAAAAGTAACATTAAGTCGAAAAACATTTTCTTCCATCGAGTTCGAACAATTGTCTGATTTATGTACTTTTTTTCCACTTAGCTTTTCTGTCTGTGCATTAATGATTACTTTTACTTGTGTTATTGTCTATATGTATACATAGGTAGTGGACTATTTTTTATTTTTCTTATTACTTAGATATAGCCTGAGATTTAGTGTATATTAATACTAATAAAAAATAGATGCGCCGTTCTTTTTGAAGACGTGTAAGTCAAATTTATAAAAGAATGAATTTAGATTAGATTCATCTACAAATTTGTATCTACATTTTATTATTAATACCCTCACGAATTGCTCACTAAATACTGAAACGCTTACAATGTTTTGAAATTAGAAATAGTATAATCATTCCATCTTAGAAAAAAAACGATTCAATATTAGGATCACCAATGTTTAGTAGAAGTAGAAGTAGCGAATCATAAACAGACATATTCAAAAGGCCATATTCAGGGCTTAATTTCTATTTCTACTAGCTACTTGTCTTTTAATCTTCTACACACTCTTTGCATTTATAAAAATACTGTTTCTTTTCTTCTGTATTCTGAACGTTTCCGATCCTCCTTTTTATAATCAATCTATCTGTAGTAAGTAGAATAAAAACGTATTATTATTTTTATTATTATGTACTGAAAATCCTGTATGTACTATATACATGTAACGATGAAAAGCAACTTCTGTATACTTCATTCAAATACAAGTATGATGAGTGACAATAAAGTTTCAGTTACAACCAAAACGATTACAAGAATTGGGGAAACCCTCGCATAGCACGATATTCGATCAACACGGTTAGAAAAATATGTAGAATACTTTTGTTACCACCACCTTGTGAAAGTGTTCCAGATTTTTATTAACACCCTCTATATTAGAACTAACAGTAAGAAGGAAGACAACTGAATCTGAATCTGGATCGAAAATACACTTTCAAAGAACTTATTCACTTCCATAACGTCTGAAATAATTATACAATCAACATATGTTTATATTGAAATAAATTAAACTTAAAAATTAATATAATGAACATATTTGTGTACAGAATCTGCAAAATATAACATAGGTACATGAACTATGTATTATACTACCACACTAAAAACACTTGCTCTTAACCCTCAGACAAAAACGAAAATATTGCACATCATTACAGCCTATAGAAACTACCAAAAAGATCAACACATTTTGAAGAAATTCGATCCAAAAGACATCTAACGATGAGTAAGGGTCTGTTTGGACCCAGATATCACCGCGTATTCAGTCACAAAAACGTCAGTCTTCTGAACACTAATTTATGTTTTTATAGCACTACAAAGTATTACACTCAGGATGTTTATCTTCAAGCTGCGTAGAGCTTGCCTCGCGCTATCTAAAGGTAATTCAGCCCTTAAGTGTATCACAGGTAGAAAAATATTCCGCACACCAATGTCCAATACGTCAAAAGTTTACACAAAAGGATACACATTGTTATGTGTTACCCGATAAGTAACACGTATTGTGTAATGTTAATGCGATAGGCATTAGGTTGACGGTGTCGTTTTGGTAAATGCTCTCAAAATAGACAGATTAGAGTTGCAGTACGACCATTAAAAAAGAAAGACGTGTCGAAGATAAGTACTCCTCTTCTACAATAAATAATTCTTCATCTCATTAATCCTGCTTTCTGATTAATATTCGAGATCATGCCATGCCCACGCAAAAATATTTAGCACCGAAAGAGTAAAACAATAAATTATACGACGTAACAATTTCGTCCAATCGATTCGGATAAAATTACCCCAGCCCGCGATACGCCGCGCGATGTTTCATTAATCGTCTTACTTAACGGCAATCAATATCACCAGTCGGCTTCGATCGCTCCAGAAATTCCGTTTTCCTCTTCCCTCACGTTCTCTCTGGTCGAACGGCTGCAATTTCGAAATGAATGCAGTCTTGGCGGACGCCCGTTTCGATTCGGCCCGCTCGTAAATCGTGGTCCCGCGCGCGGCCGAGTTCGGCGCGCCGTGGATTTGCCGACGAGGCGAGCCACCAACGGGACGCGTCTCGTCCCCGGGAAAGGGAGCGGGAAAACCGTGGGACCTCTAGGCTCGTTCTTAGAATTCTACGATCGAGATAATATCGGGCATTCGGGGGGATGGGGTGGCCAAGGGGAGGGGGGGAAGGGGCGCGAGGATTTCCCTGGAGGAAGGAGCACATCGAGCGCTAAAAGGTACACGCCGATCAGTCCGTGGATTCGACGTCTCCTCCCCGGGGAATCCGGGAAATCTGCCTCCCCCTCCCTATCAGACTGGAACGAAAGAGAAATACGGACCGGTTAAGATCGAATAGACGTCAGAAGAAAAAGAGGATAAGGAAGTACGAGAAAAATCGAGAAAGAAAGTAAAAGGACTGATCGGGAACAATGACCGCCAACTGGATATTGGCAGGAACGAGAAAGGAGTCCGAAAGATGGAACCCACCAGGTGGGGACAGCAAAGTTAAGAGAAAGGACGATCAAGGAACAAAGAACTGGCGGGATAGGTGTAGAACCGGAGAAAACGGAAGTGAGAGGAACGCGGAGAACCAGACACAGAAAACAAAGCCAGAGACCAGACGGGAAAGGAAACGAGGCGACTACGAAGGACGGAGGAGATCGGTACCGAGAGTCCGAAAGGAATTAGATTTGCTCGGCGCTAGCCAAGCGCGACGGACAGAATGCAACGCGATCCGCCGGTAATTCGAAACGCGTTCCTCGGAAACACGGAGAATTATTCCTTTGCCGGTGTTCCTGCTATTGCCACTGATGCTAGAAGTCCTACCGTCGCTCCTTTCTGCTTCTACCAGTCTTCGGGCGATGCTACTACGCGCGACGCTGTGTGTCCCGAAGATCCTCCGGTGGAACGCTGAACCTGACTATTCACCGATTTATTCGTTGGTACACAACCTTCCTTGGTGAGGTCAAGGGTCCGTATATTTGTTTTGATGTTCATCGAGGAGGATTCGTCGTGAAGTGGAATTTTGTTGAGGATCTCATGACAATTGTAATTGACTAATTTAGGTGTCTTCCAGGAATTAGGCTTTCAGGACAGTCGTGGATCTTGTAGTCGGTTTAATAAGTAGATAATTGGAGGTTTTGTTATTCATGGTTAGTTTAATTCTTCTTTATTCAACGAGTTTAGTCAGTGAGTATAGACGAAAGGAGGTGATGACTAGACTGCAGATGCTTATAAGTTTATAATATTCTTTGAGGTGTAAACGGGCTAAAAATAAATGAATTTATGGGTATTTCTTGTGTAGAAATTATTAAAGTAATCTCTTCGATACTCTGAGGATATTTCATTGTACACTTAAATTGAATAAAAAAATTTTATTTTTTCGAAAAATCCATAAATATTATAGTAATGATGGAATAGAAGAGTAAATTACAAAAAATGTTCAACAAACTGGCCCAGCATTGCATGTACATATTCTTAAACATCTTCTTCACTGCATGAACCTGCATTTACAATTTTATTGTTTTAATAAATCATATTTTTGAGCACTTTCTATTTGAAAAAGTTTACTTTCTCTTTAATGTCGTAATACAGAATAAGGGAGCCACCTCCGATTTCAATGACCTTGAAATATGTTATCAAGGTCATCATTCTAGACAACTTTTTCCTATACATATAATAGTCGTTCTCTTTCAGTTTCCGAGATATTCGCAAAAATATGTTTACCACTACGTATACCGAATCTCAAGTATTTGTTATGATTTCCTCTTTAATTAAAAGTGATTATTTACAGTATAGATTGATTTTATAATTTTATCAATTATTATGTATCTTGTAATAATAGTTAAGCAATTTATTTGCCTTTTTATAGATATGTTCTGGTGTACTTGACTTGGTCCACCTATTTACTTTGGCACAGAATACATCTAGTGCACCAATTTATGAAAAAAACATATCACACTCTTGCTACAAACGTGTTTTTCGAGTTATCACTATGGGGAAGTATAATCTTTTAGCTTCATAATTGTCTGCCAGAAAGCAGTTATGTCACTCTTACTGTTCGCAATGTACATATCACTTATGACAGTCCCTTACATTTTTTTAGAAATTACCGTTTTTGAGTTGTGTCACTTTTGTAGCAAGGGTGCAGTATATTTTCTAAATAATTAAGCCAATTTTTAAGATATCATTCGATAATTTTCATCCATCATCAATGACTCCAGTGCATGACTGTCGTTTCTTTATTAATACAATAACACGCAACGTGGTGACAGTAAACGAAAAATTTTCCTTTTTCCGTCGGTATCAGTGACGAATAAGTTCCTTGTTCTCGCATTACGTGGCCATTTATCGTCCCGATCGTATTATCCCGACGCCGAACGTGCCCGCGTACTTCAAACATCGTAACTCATTTTACGCATCAGTTACACGCACAACAAATAGTTTTCTTGATAGATGGTAATTGCGATATTGATTTGTAGTCCCGCAAACACTGGAAGCTGAAGAATAAATTTTCGCCGTGGCATCGGTGACTAACAACGGCACGTATGTACTTTATAATCTTCTGTCGCTGAAAGTCATGTAATATGTATTATTGCGTTTAAAGGACTCCACCTGCTACGCAATCGAGTTTACCATGCCATTTAAGTAGAGTGAAATAGGCGTTTGACTTGGAATTACATCGTCATGTTCTCCGACGATCTGTATAGTCGATGTACACTGTATTTGTAAATAGGCAGTATCTAATTTCTACCTCATCTAACGTATTCTATTAAGGAATTTTCTTCGTAAATTTGAAAAAATGTCTTGGACACTTCAAATTTCGAAGCAGTTTTCGAAGGAGTTTCAAAATGTTGAATAAACGTTTCAAGCTGCCTTGAAGATTGAACAGGTTGACGATACTTTTCTTTATGAAAAATTAACTTTAAGGATTATTTTATGTAATTAAATTAAATACTGTGTATTGTAGTACAGGAACGTTAGTTGCATAAGATACGGATTTTATAATACATCATTGTTGGAAATATTATTTGTGAAGACATTACTTTTATGGATACAATTTGTTAGTAATTTTTAATAATAGGTTTATTGATCCTCGAAAGGCGAACGTTTTTGATGTTCGAATAAAGGGAGGTATATGGGTCCAGATAGACCTTACTCCTGTTATTTGATGTGTGTTGGAAAAGAATTTTTTGAAAATATGTTGGTTTTCATGTAAAATGCTAACACGAATAACTGCACGCTTCAATTAGTTATTATCTATAAACTGAAACGACGCGTGTGAACTTTTTGAGATCCTGGGTCTAAATGGACCCAAATACCACTATCCGTTAATGGAAGTCCTGTAGTTCTATGAAAGAAATATTGATAAATTAATTTTAAAATATGAGAAAAAGGAGAAAAGAGGATAAGAGGATAGATGACATGTATAAATACTTGTGCTTAATTTTTATATCTTTCAGTACGTATTTCTGATAAAATTTTGGTAAAATGTAGGTATACAATATCTCTAAAGCATCTGAAACTTCATTCATAACATTTATTATACAACATATACTTCATAATTGTTATAAGTTTCACTTACTTCTAACTTCAAGTAATATTAAAAATATTTCAATTTTCAATAATTAATTTGGAATCTTCACATAACTCAATGTTTGTAAAATGTTTGAAGCAGAGATCGAAATTGCTACCAGTACGTATCGAACCATAAGCATCCTAAATCTCAATGCGCAACGAAAGAAAGCTTTAGTACTGCCATTACCGTAATCTTTAACCACGATCCGTGGCTTCATCAATAAATGCTTATGCTGTTACAGATCACCACGAAGACAGGAAATGGACTTTAAACACGATAAACGTCCTCAGTGCAATCCCTTGATTTACAACCCATTCGGCCTACATCGACGTCTTTGTACCGGAGTTCAATGTGTACTGACCTATGCTGAGGATCTACGCACTTAATCAGGTTCGATAATGCCTAATTATTCGACAAAATTATGCTTGTCCATTTCATCGTAAATAACATCACTGAAACACGAGACTTACTGCTTCCTTCCATTGTTCGACCTGAATGGATTAAGGCCTTCTCCGTCGTAGCTAATAACTCCAACACTTTATTTTTCGTGTTGTTTATTTTATTTGTATCTTTACAGAGCGTTCTGTTTACCTCCCGTACCGGAAATATTTCTGCCACTTTTAATCGCATGAGAAACTGTGCGGGGGAAGAATTTACTTCTTTGTTATTTATTATTTGCTAAATTACGTCAGTTATTTGCTATATTACAAATGCTTTCTATTTAATGTCATCTTGTTTGAGATATTAGTTATGGACATCTTTTTTACATGGCATAATATGTTTCTATACTCATGGTATTATGGCTAAAAAAAAAAACAAAATCATCCGTATATGATGTAATACTCTTCAAATAACTGGAATAGGAGACTTTACATTCGTTTAAGGGAAATATTAAAAGCTGTTTAAACTTTCGAACACAGATCTATACATTTCTTTTCCATCGTAAGTTGTAATTAGTGAAGGAATTTCCGTAGAGTTGGTACAGTGGCAATAAGAATGAAGATTTAAAATTCAATCTTGTATCAACATAGTTCAATCAATGTCAGCTTCTGCGGTTAAACAAATGTCTCGAAAAGATTCACACAATATATACAATATTAAGTCTACGAACATACTTAAAAAGCGGTGACCACTTTGAGATAGATTGAATTATTTTATTGTTCTCTATTTCAAACGATCAAATTATTTGATTCCCCTAATGACGGCTACCTTCGGTCCTAGAAATCAAAACTCGATGGCGCGTGTGACTTTTGTAGCAAAGTGTCAATCGGTTTCGTAATTGTTTATGAAAAGAAATAGAAAAAATAAACTTATTATAATATCGACATCGTTATTTGTCAGTTAACACACTTACTGCCACGGTGTCCCGTTCCGATTTTGATAACACTTCGTATGTCTGTTAAGCAGTCAAAAATAAGGGACACGTATTTTTTTTATCGTCTGAGACGCGACTTTAAGGGGTGAAACCACCCCTCCAAGTTTCGACCTGAACGTACTATCTCGAAAACCAGAGGAGATATATGAACACTTTTAATGGACGAGGTTTGCGGTTTTTTATGTGGAATAATATGGTGCTAACAAATTGTTCAAAATATAATTTGTTTGTAAGAACGAAATTTCCGATCGAAACTTCGAGGGGTGGTTTCATCCAAAATCGGAGAGGGACACTTCCGTGCCTTCCCTTGTTAGTAGAGCTACCGATGACCAATATTACTAAATATATTGAAATGATTAAAATAAGATGAATATCAGCGTCTAAAAAATTTTGAACAACGTAAATAACCACATAATAGTGTAAAATAAAAACTATTCAACAGTTAGGAATTTTCATTACAACATAATGCTTTACTAAAATTAAATATTCTGGTGTATCTACTATCTTAAAACATTTCAAACAAAAGTCAGACCAACCATCGCAGTCTTCCAATAATGTCGTTACTTTTTTGTGCAATTTTTCGCATTCCTCGTATTGAAAATTGCAACATTTTTCTCGTAGCACATTTTGAAAAATTGTTGCATGAGTTACATCATTAAGACTAGTTGAGTGCATTGTAGGACCATGATAATCACGGGTGACCACCATCGAGATAAACGCACTATTGACAGGAATATAGTCCTATTCAACACTAAATCTACTACGACCAGTCAAATGACCGGTTTTATCGTTCCAATTCATACCTTTTTTAAGGGTACGGTAGGTTTACTCATATTACTGAACATTTAATCATTAGATGCTTAGAATAATAAAAATTCTATTGTGGCCCCTAGGGCAAAACATATATCGTACGTGAAGTGTTAAATGATTTTCGTGAAGTAATACGTTCATGATCTCGTACGAATATAAAAATGGCTCGCTCACGTAATCTCGGTTTCCAAGCGTGGCCAGTAAGAATGCGAACTTAATTAGTTCGAAGAGTAACTTTGCGTCGGATTTTATTGCTGTCGTGAACTTGAGAAATACATAACGGAACACGATTCGAAACGATATCCGTGTCTCGTTCGGGGGAGAAACAGGTTTTACTCGATTGCCCGGATCGGAAAGACTGTCGTCCACGCGCGCGCGAGCGCGTTCACCTATTAAGTAATTACCACAAATTGGCCTCGACATTTCGCCGGGGCCCAATATTAATCGCTAATTAGCGTCTACCAGGGGGCTTAATATTAATCGGCGATTAATTGATCGAACCGGCACTCGAACTGTTAATATCTGACCATTTATCTTAACGATTTCGATCCTTGGCACCGGTCGCGCAAGAACCGAGCTCCAGCCGGGGCGTCGATTAAATCTCCGGCCAAGAATCTTGAGCGGGATTTCTATGAAGGCTGTTGCACATGCTTGTAGCTGTCACCGACGGAGTGGTAACTTGAGCAGTCAATTTGTTTCTTGAGTCGAGTGCTCTCGGCTAATTTCAACGTTCTACCTTTCTACTCTCGTTTTAAAGACGTCACGAGTAATGTATACACAGAAGGCCTTAAGGAGTGTTTCTATGCTAATCAGAACGGTTTAAGCGGTGAAACAGCTTGTAAACCGATTGAGAAGTTTCTTGGGTTGTGTTGACAATCATGTACTACCTACTGTCCGAGGAGATTACTTTACAACTTTTAAATGGAATTTAACCGAAGCTGAAGTTCAAGTGAAATAATATGTTCACTGGTCGCTAGATTATAATATACTACGTCGTCTACCGTTGTCAAAGAAGTTCATAACTTTTTACAATGAATAACATAATTAAAAAATGAACCTTCGATTTCGGGTTGAATGGACCCACGGAGGACATCTTCTGCTGAAACAAATAAATTTAAATAATCGTAAATAATTGTATGCATTAGAAGATGTTAAGGGTCGTCATTGTTGAAAGTATTAAATTAACACGTTCGGGACGGCTGCGAAATTTACAAAACGTTCGCTACTGCCCGCGTCTGTTATGACCAGAAGTTTCGAGTTTACCGAAGCATTTATTCTTATTAATACTTATTCTTCAGTTTCTCATCTTTTTATCTGTTAGATATATGTATTTTTTTAATAGGCAATGATAAAATAATGTGGTGCTACATATGGCCGTAACGCTACATTGTATTACAGCGTTTTCTCAATGAATGTGACACGAGCAACGGCGTTATTCCCACCACTGGAGGCGGGGTGTAGGGGAGTCCCCCCTGAAATCAATTAAAACAGAGTAAACAGATTCTAAGAGGTTCGGTTTCGGGTAAAAAACAAATTACATGGGGTTGAATACCTTTACGTCTTGTCACGAATGCTCCAAGGCGGACCCGAGTACGTCGCATTCATCGAGACATTACTGTAGTTTGTATCGTTACTCTAAATATTTTGCCTGCAGTGACCCACCGGTGAGTTAGGTATTTCCTTAATGCGTTCAAATAAGAATATGTATCGTACAGTTTCAACAAGAACGCGAATATTTGTAATATTTGGTAGGTTGTTGCATAATAAATGTCGGTTTTAAATTGCAGAGATTGAACGATCGTGACTTATCTTAAACAGATAATTTTTAATCGTAGGAAAGTCTATTGGAATCAACTAATTTCTACCATCAGCTCAGAAGCTTCTTGATCCCGTATTTAACGATTCTTATGTAGACGACATGAAATGCGTTGAAAAACCTTTATTATACATATAAGAACCTGTGAAATAAATCTTCACAGACACATTCTGTTTCCCACACATCAGAAGCCAAGCCTTAAAATTCTGTTACAAAAAATTGGTTGTGGCTGTCAAGTTAATACTGTCAACAGACCCGTCATTGCATCTTCACATCACTATCAAATCGTTGATCCTTCAGTGGTTAAGCAAAACACCAGTATACTATGCAAGGTGGTCCACCTAACGATAGCCACCTAAAAAATCTCCTTCAGTTATGATTATATTAAAAAATTGTTGTTTGTAATTTGAATAATGTCAAAGGACGAATACGTTGCATAGAATATTTTTGTGCCAAGGTCATTTTTCAAGGTTACCGATGTTTTTTACGTTTAAGTGTATATATTTCTTTAAAGTGACCTTTGATCTTGAGTTTATCTGTAATTGCACGTTTTAAACAATGCATATATGGGGAGATATGATTTTAAACATTTAACGTAACATGATAACTCAAACTGTAAGTGATAGAAGTCTTATAAATTGAACAGTCGTCAGTTCTTCTAGAACGTGTTTACTTAGATATCCGCAGGTTCTCACCCGTCGTTCCATCGGTGATATCGATCGAAATGAATTCCATATGTAATTTCAATTTTGAGACTCAAAGGCCACTTCAAGCTTATCTCACTCTGAATCCGTTTCAATGTCAGCTACAATATGTAAATGGAAAAAACATACACTTATACGCAAAAAAAACATCGGTGACCTTGAAAATTCCAAAAAAAGTGACTTTAGTACAAAAATATTCTACACAACATATTCATCCTTTGACACTACTCAACTTACAGACAACATATTTTTTATATAATCCCAACTACAGGAGATACTTAGGCGGCTACCTTTAGGTGAACCACCCTGTATATAAATAAACGTCTACAAACTCCATTCAACGTCTACAAAAACACAGTATTGGTCGCAATAGACGACACTATCTTCCTACATCGCCATTATTCGGTCGATCTGTAGATCAAATGAAACAGCGCGTAGTATCTCGCGATCCATTCGACGCTCCCACATTTTGTGTATTTTTACACCGTAACCGCGTGTCGCGCCACCATCTCTTCGGTGTGTCCGACCTGAGTAGCGCTACTCCCTCCCCCCTCTCACTCTACTAACCCCGCCCCCCCGTGTCCAATGTGTGTCAGGTAATTGGGTGTGAAATGAAATCTAACGAAAACCCTTTTAGGCGTGTGCACAGTCGCTCGCTTGTGGACAGAGTAGCCCGGACCCATACCCATGCACCTTTTACCACCCCGTACCAACCGGCTAACCCCCCCACCACCACCCTGTTCACAGGGGGAACGAGGGTGGTACACCGCTTTTTCGCCTCTGTCCTTGTCGCGTGTCGTGTGTGTATCGCTATCACAGGCGAGGCGCGCGTATCGTGTGAGAGGTGGTTCACGATCAAATAGTTTCCATTTTTTGTCAGCGCCATCAGCCATCCTTTCTCGTCTGCATGCCACAGCGACGGGGAATATTACGGGACGATGGTTAAACTCCTCGTTCACGCTCTCCACTCTTTTGTTCTTTGTTGCTTCCTTTCGCTGTGCCCCCTAACCCCTTCCCCTAACCATCCCCCCCCCCCTCCAACGCCCTATTCGCCTGGTCTCGCCGCGCCAGGCCTCGACCGCCCGGGCTTTTCCTATTCGCGTGATGGAAACCATTTTTACCGTGCGGCGAATTCGGGGCCCCGCTCGGAATCGGCTGGCTTGTTTGCTTTATCAACTAGAACCAACAAGTTTCTGTTTCTTCTTCTTCCACTTCTTCGTTCCGTCGAATTCTTCCTACGTTTTCGTTTTTTTTCTTTATTTTGTTTTTTTTCCTCTTCTTTTTTGGTGGGTTTCCACCCGCGGAACGAGCAATTACGAACAACTTGGAAAGCTTTCTGAATAGAGCACGCGGCGAACTTGGGATTTGATTGGTGTCTGATCCCTGTCTGGGATATTCTACTGCGACTTCAACGGAGTTTGATTGTTGGCGCCTAGCATGGGAATCGTTTGATGTTCCGCGCCGTGACAGAGAGATAACGAACGTTGTGTTTTTAGGATGATGTATTCGGAAGTTTCGTGGTTGGAGAATTATCGAGGTTGTAGATATTGCTGCTTAGAATCGAGGTAGACAGTTGCCATTGGACATTCAAATGTTTATTGTATCCGTGTGGCAACGATCGGTTATTCTAGTTTTAAGGCGTACAATCTGGAATGTTATTCGGATAATTTTCTTGTATTATGTTTTATGGATTATTGTTTTGGGGAACGGAATTTTCTTGAATTCACAATAAGCCACTTATTAACCTGTGTAGGTATGGCATTGATGTCTGCTACAATACTATACAGAAGAACATGATTAAATTATGGGAAAGTACAATTTAATTTAACATGTAGAGTATATTGCCGTGGAGCATATACCCAATAATGTTTGATAATATATTATACGGAGTGATAGTCTGTAACATATTGTGAGATTATTTTATTTAAACCACTCAATTAATGAGGAACATGTCATTTCCACAACACCTGGACTTCTTTATATTCTTATTTATTTGTTAGAACGCGTTACAAATATTTTCATATACAAGTTTTTACAATGTAGTAAAATGACAAAATGGAGGATAAGTGACCTGTGAGTACTTTCTAGAATTATATAATTATAATTACTACATAGCGCAACATAAATTTCTTATGTTATTGATTTGTATTTATTAATATATAGTATTTTTTTAATCAGACCCGGATTATGGGTGGGGGGGGGGGGGGGGTTGTAATACAGCACAATAAAATACATAAATCTTCTCAAATTGAAATTTATTTTAAATAAAATTAAATAACATTTAATCATTACTAAATGGAAGGTTCAGAACGCGGACCCCCAGACACCCCTTTGATCCGACGCTGCTCTTAATATATTAATATTATTCTTGTAATTTCTAATATTATATTAAATTGTAATAATACAATCTATAACGCATTCCTAACATGAATAACAAAAACGGGGCAAACTTCGATGTCCCACGATTTCCAAAATACTTCGAAATTCTGTTTTCGAATAATTTCACACAACGGCAGATTCGAAGGTTATAAATTTTCTATCCAAACACTGAACCATTTGAAGGTTCCAAATTTTCTTTTCGAAGACCGAATACTATGATGATTCTACATTTTCTTTCCCAAGGATTGAACAATTTGAAAATTCCAAATTTTCTTGTCGATAGGTTTAACATAATTGAAGATGCGAAGTTTACGTCTTTATAATATCTCCGTGCTTGTGTTTCCCCCGCGGATATACGCATATTTAGTTGGTCACAACGAAACGGCGAATCGCGGAATTTCAGGAAGCGATTATCTGGAAAGCTTTTAGTGGCACTGCTCGAAAAGGCACGCGGCCACGATGTTTATACGTGTCCTGTTTTACGTGCTCGCGGGCGAAACTCGTAAAAGTTTCCTCGGAGATGCACCGTCAATATGCTTAGCCATTTTTGGCCGAATCTCCACTAAGCGCCTTAGTATAACCCGTACACCTGGCCTGTGTAAAATGCAAAAAGCCGAGCTCAGCCATGCCCGTTATTATTATTACGTTAACCGGCCGAGGCTAGATTGCGTTTTACACTCGTAAATCGTGGCCATGGTACACGTACACACTACTCGTGTATGGGGGAGCTGAGCAGGGACGATTTTCGGCGTCGCGGTCCGGGGAATGAGCTCAGAGATGGAAGATTTTTCGGAATTCGAATTTACACGATCTCTACTAGACGAGTCGTTTCTGTAAAATAAAATTATTCCACGTTTGCTCACTTCCCCCTCGTTTTCTTTTGCTACCGTGTCGTTTCGACAGTATTACTGGCATGTTTAAAAATTAATATGTGAATGCTGACTCATGATTAGACTACCGATTTTATGCATTGATTGTTCAAAATTCAATACAGGACAAAAGTTAGTAAAGGTGAACGTGATTTTTGCTCACTTTGGAGCCTGATTCCCTTAGTGGATAAAAGAGATGTTTGATCCTAGTTTTAGGAAACGAATCAACAAAAATTTGTATTTTCGTTAGCAACTGTAAGTTTAACGCAATTTTTTCTTACCGGCTGATGGCACCCCTAGTGGAGTAAAGAGATATGGTCTTCAACCACAGTTTCTGTCACCTCATCCATAATAGTTTATGTTTGCATGAACTTCCGTAGTCTACTCGTGATGTGTATGATAATTAATTCTTTTGAGGTTTTGTTTGACGCTTGAAATGGGGAGAAAAGTGGCTTTTGCCCCACCCTACATGAAAAAAATTGGATTTTGCCCCCCCCCCCTCTCCAGCTCTTCCCAAAGTTATAAAATTTTTACGTAGTACTTAATATTGCAGTATAATTTGAAACACGACCAACAGCCGCTATTAACAAAACGCATACATTTTTAACGATTTATGACTTTAAAAATAAAATGAAGTGTGTCTGGTTACATACAGCCTTTTTCACTGTGGCATTCTATGTGTTGACACTGAACCTACCGAATCTTTCAGAGAAATAGAAATTAGTACGCCAAAACCGGTCATTTTAACCGGTCGTGGTAGGTTTATTGTTAATATTTTTGCCCCCGCCTCCCTGACTGATAACGTGGCTACGCCCATGGTTTTATACTTCATTGCTTTATAGAAACTTCAGAAGTGGCTGTACTTATTTTGCTGTATTTCATGTTGTGGTTCACGATATGTTTAACGTTCATGAATTATCTGTGTATATTAGATTTTTTGCAATGGACGTTGATGTGATGCAGAGGTCATTTGGTACTGCAAATGATAAAACGATTTATTGTATTATGCTGTGAATTTATGTGTTTGTAAATTAAATGTACAATGTTTACTTTCCCTTGAAATATAGAATTATTTCCAGAAATGAGTAAACTCCAGTTGCAAAACGATACAAAGGTAAATGCAACTTACTTACTTAGGAATTTAGTGTGACATTTTATGTACATATTAATCAGTAATATGTTATTTTCTGCCACGTTCCATATGTCTTTCTCTTAAAATTAAAGGCCTATGATCACTTAATAATATTTGTCATTGTTCTCCAATATCTTGAGTCATTTTATCTAGTAACTAGAAAATTCATGAAAAATATGATGTATTACTTATGAGGACATCTAATTGAATTAAAATATACAAGATGGTTACTTACAAAATTGGAAATAGTAATTATAGTTTTCATTTGTATAAACTATGATTAATATGCTTTAATATTTGAATGTATACACGTACCATGTAATAGTACATAAAAGTATTGTTATTAACGGAAGCATCAAATGAATGCACACATAATTATCCGTCCAAGTTCAATATTTCTTTGATATTCTCTCGATCTAAAGTATCTTAATCAGGGTTTATATTAATGTATATTGCAACCGTCAACTTTATTTTTAAGATAAATTACATGTGTAAACTATACCATCCATATGGAATGGGTAAACATTTCTACGCGTAACTATTTGAAGAAATACTGCAACATTCCGATGCAAAAATGGTACAACACAATTGAATCAAGATAACAACAAATAAATACAATCAAACGGTCCTGACCTACACAATCTCTAGATCATTTTCGTTGCCTGAATCTAGTTCTGCCCCCTTTTAAAGCGCAATTAGGTATTAACACTGTTCCTTGAAACTGAAAACCCAGAGATATCCGCGTGGCAAGCCGAAAACAATAGGGGTCTAAACATAGGTAAATAGAACAGAGCCGCGGAATACTTTCACCCGCGTGCCTGAGCGCGAAACAGGAGGGGAAAAAATGGGGAAATTCTCCGCTTAAAAAGCAACATAGCCCACCACCGACCGAGACCCAGGATATAAAGAACGCGTTTACGATTTGAATGCGCGCTGGCTAGCGGTGCGTGTTAATTAGCAACGATTTTATTATCCCAGGGACGAGTGGTAACAACTGAAAACCCCCTCGAGGGGCAACCGGGTAATTAGAAGCTCGATAAACGGCGCGCGGTGCTGGGCGATTTTTTCGAAATCTGGATCGTGCGATCGGCGAGGCCCGCGCCTTGAAAAATTGGCAATCATTAAGCGGATTTATGGGCGTCCCTAACGCCGTCTACCGTGACCATCGTCGAAAAGTGTTTCGAATCTACACACTTGGATCTCGGGCATTGCCTTAAGTGGTTTACCGCGATCGTAATAAAATTGCGATAATCTTGTTATTAAAGCGTCTGCACCTACTTTACGGTTTCGAGATATCGTTTTCCTGCGGATAGAATCCTTGTAGGATTCCATTACCGAGTTTATTCTATTCCTTGAATATTTTGATTTGATGACTGCACTAGGTGGTGAATATTTATAAAAACGGACGTGAAGGAATGTAAATGTATAATGTTTATTGCAATTAATTATTATGTATAGCTTCCTTGGTATAACATATGGGGCGATTTGCTTGTAACCTAAAGAGGAATTTAGATTTTACACTTTAGATGGGCATTGGGGATGATTCATCCACACTGAAAGGTGTAAAGCTTATTATTATCTGCATTTCATCCAAAGGGAAGATCCATAGTGATCGTGGGCAGACCAGAATCAGCCTCTACTTGTATGAGTCGATTGGATGATGGCAGTAAAAGTCTAGATTTAGACAGTAACAAGTAAACAGCCGTTCAGGTAAAACATTAAATCACAGGCACTCACCACTTCTGTCGCCAACATTTTGAAATTCAGTGAAATAATTCAACCGTTGAACTAATATAAATACTCCAGCTTTAATCTTTCACATTTACTGTGGATGGATCATCCGTGATGCAGATCCAAAATGTAAAAGTGTAAATTCGTCTTAACGTCCATCTAACTTTCCAAAGTTTGTTAGTTATACTACTTCTGGAAGTTGAAAATATTATTTTTCTAACAGAAATGTTTATAATCTACATATTACTTATTGATTAATTTCAGTAAATAATTCAATCTATTTTGAGGAAACTAAAATTACCTTTTGTATCTAAATATACTACTAAAAAAATTGTAAATGATGTTTTTCAACTATTGAACCAAGTATGTATTTTACAACGTTATACATATATGCATTTAACACGTGGAATTGAAATTTTGAACCTTGAATGTTTTAGTTTTTTCGAAATAGTATTTTGACTTCAAAATTACATTGGGCATTAGAGAAACATTCTAATTTGCTTAATCATGCATAGAAGTTTAGAAAACTTATAGAAAGTTAATCGGAGTAATATACCACACCAAACACTATTGATCATATAACATTCATCAGGTTCTTATAAAAGTGTTTTGGTATGCAATATTTTATTGACTGCAAAATCAATACTATGTACGATGCAGGTAGCATCCCCATTAACCCTCTAATGCTCAAATTAATTTTTAGTGTTCAAATAGTTTTTTATCTATATATTACTGTTTACAACTAACAAGTTGAACACATGGAAATTAAATTTGCATTTTTGAAGGCTTTAGTTCTTTTTTTCAAACTAAAATTGTAACTTTAAGGTCATACTGGGCAGTAGTGCATTTGCAAATATCATACAAAATTTTTTCTTTCAATTTACGTTGGTTCACTGAAAACAAAACGTGGTCATTTACTTAATAATGGTATGTCATTCAATGGTACGCCATTAAATCTACTATACACTATGCAGCAAAGAATTAAGACACGCTTTTCGTCTCTCATCTATAAATCTTTCATCTCAGAAAATGCAATGGTACTCGAGTATCATCGAATCGTTATCATTCCAATACGGCTCATTTATATTTTCAACGTGACCACGAGTCCACAATCTGGGTCGTCAGTGATTTCTTAGCGGAGCAGGCACAGGAGAAGAAAGATGGCGGGCTGGGAGCCAGGCAGGCGGACTTCCCCAGAAAAAGAAGAAATGTTTCTATCGATCGATCGACGTGAGGGCAGAGGGAGGGGGTTTCGAGTTTATTAGCGGCGTCGGCAATAAGATGACGACGACGCCAATGATAAAGGACACCGCCTTATTCTTCGAAAACGTGAAATTACTACGACACGGGAATTTTCCTCGTGTTTTAAGGCCGCCGTCAGACCAGTGTTCGTTAAATGAAACGTCCGCTGACTGCTGCACATGCTTGACTCTTTTTAATTGCGCCAACCCCCCGACTGCCGACGCTGGAACAGACGAACGAGAGAGATTTTGACGAATAAGGGGGCAGAAGTGAACAGGCCGATTTATAATTGATGGAACTGAGAAGCTGATACGGTTGTCGGACGGTGGATAACGAGTGGAGTGGCTTGGGTAGCTACACAGACGTTTGAACGTTATCATTTTTTTTAGGTTATGTTTCGGGAGTAATTTTGTTTCCGTCAAAGTCGCAACGATTGAAACAGTTACAGTTTTACGGCAACAGAACTATTCTCGAAACTTTATTGTCATATTTCGTAATGTGACGCTGATATTAAAACAGATATACATACAGTGTCACCAAATTTGTAGTACAACCGGCCGGGTGGTTATTCTACATGCAAAAATAAGTCGAAAAAGAAAAGCAACAACTTTTCGTATAATACTTCGTTATCGAGATAATTGAATTTGAAAATTTGTTGGATATGCGTGCAATAAAATAGGACTTGGATAACGTGTCTGTTTGTTTCAGGCTGTTTCTACTTATTGCCAGTAGAAATACACGTGATTTAGATGAATTTTTGAAATAATTTTTTTCGATAACGATGTCTTAAATGAAAAATTGTTATTCTTTCTTTTCGACGCATCCTTGCATGTGGAATCACCACCTGACCGGTTGTACCACGATTTTAAGGACACCCTATATGTATACCAGAAATGTTAACATGTGCATAGTCTCAATGGAACTACTTTAAAGGCGAGATAGCCTCAAGTTTGCTTGATTTTCGAAATGCAATTTTTAAATTAATTATTCTCGGAACTTTATTGTCACACCTCGTATTGTGATCTCTCGGTTTTCATGATTTTTTGCTTCGTGGAAATGACCACACGATCCGATTGAATGTTGTAACGTCGCTATGTTTTTGATAAAGGAGGTTTACAATTCTCGTTTATAGTAGGCAAAATATTTGTGTTGATATGTGTACCTATATCAAATACTTTAGAATTATATTTTTGTATTAATAATAATGTTTATTTCTATTACTTTCATTTCAGTAGTATATTATTTTTGTCTCGATAAGTAAATGAAACTAGCTTCACTTCAAATTGGACTCGTACCTTCGGTAACAGGTCGATAAAATTAAATCGCTCTTCCACGCTTCATTGCATACCGATACAGTCACATCGAACAAAGATCTCGAGGGCGGCCTTCTCGCTTTTACGCGATGACCAGCGCGTGAAACCACCTGCATTCGTCGGGAAAAAATTACCCCGTCACGCCAGATTACCTTCGAATCTCTCTTTCTTAATGCCGCCCCTTCTTTACTCTGAACATATTTGTTTGGTCCTTATCATTTCTTGTGATATTGGTTAAATAATTTAGTCGTATAAACAATTTTATACGGGAACATGGGAAATATATTCTTCCCTTTTCCGAAACTTTTTCAGGTTCGTCAGTGACATTGATGAAATAGAAATACTTATACAGATACTTAGGTAATATTGTTATATAAGCTTTAATACCTTACAATTAGAATCTAAGTTTGAATCATTTCTGATGAAAAATTAAGTATGAAACAGAATTGACCTGGAATTACCACCCTGCGTAGCAGTTGTTGGATTTTTGTGGGTTACTTATTGCAATTATCCAGGTCTTATTATTATAATTGTACTATTCTTTTTTTAATCCTTATAACACTATCACATACATTACATTAGATAAGACGGCGTAAAGGCGAAGCTCGTTATGGCTGTTATTATCCTTAACTTTCTGGGAGTATTATAAAAGACAAGAGATACTCGTAACATAGAAAGTGCAATAATATAATTCATAATATTTTATATAATTATTGAGGTAGTACAGTAATAAAACAAATACCTAAAGATAAAAACAGTAACTACACTAAATCACTGTGATGATTAGTCGTCTCATAACCTACATACAATAATAATTTTATATACTTTATCGAATATTAGTATCATTATGATTTAGTATCATTATCATTTATGATAGTAGCATTATGATTTAACACATTTTATGCATTTACAGTATGTACACCCAAGTAAACCACAATGAAATAGAAACCTTAATAAGTTTCAACATGGACAATATTTTCTTTCTCTATCAAGCCAAACCATTCATCGAGGTAATAAATTTCTATTCAACTTCAATTCTAAACAATTCTACCACACAAATATAACATCGAATAAACATCCGCAGATTACTAACAATAAATAATAATTCCATTAATATTATAATTTAACGGTACATAGACCATTACATAATATCTCCATACATTTCTCGAAACACTAAACCGAATCACCGTTCCCATCTCCGTACCACAGAGAGTTGAAACTACGAAACAAGCGCCGCGATTTTAATTTCACATTTCGGATCATTACAAGGCGTCCTAGGGGGGCCGTTATCAACGGGGCAACGAAGTAACGGCGGCGGTCGGTGTATTTAAAACGCATTAAGTAGAACGAGATTCGTTGATTGCTCAGCTCGGTAGCACGGTATTCCGCGTAAGTACGTGGATCGTAAACGACGCCTATTGCATCGTGTCGTCGTCGACGACGACGACGACGACGATAAGGGTTGATGCAGAGAAGGGAACACGACGATGACTGTCAGAGCCCGTTCACCACCTCGTGGCCGACGTTTGACAACGCTGATACGAACGACCACCCATGGGATCGAGGCGTATCACTGCGATTTGCAAAACTTCCCTTACCCCCCTTTTCGCCGAACCCACCTTACCTTCGTTTAACCGACCTGCATTCCAAATATGCAATACGGTCTTGTATCTTTACGACGTTTGTTGCAGCGTGTACGCCGTCCTATCAGGGCAATCGCAAAACGGTGACGTATAATTTATTAAATTAGATATCACCGTAATTATAACGCGGCGATAGCCTGGTACACCTTAATGGTTTAATTCGAAGGCGAACCGGGCGCCGCGTGTAACTGCGTTCTCGAAGCTTGTCCTGGGTCCCCGGCCGTCTGACGCAATAAACGTCCGTTCCGGCGAGTTATTGGAAAGTAAAAGAAACCATGCGTGGGCCTGGGCGAAGAGACATTTTGTGGCCCGCGGGGCCGAACGAGATCCCGTAAAATTTGTTCACGTTTTACGCGTTCCGGATACCCGAGACGTCGGGCATACCACATGAGAGTGATAAACATTCCGATACCGGCTAATGGGCTTTCGGGGGCTGCGATACCTGGCTTGTATCTGGGGCAGGCCTTCCACCAAGTTTCTTAATTGATCAGCTGGCCAATTAAGAACATCTGGACGGTCGGTCAATCGTACGGCGGAGTTTTAAGTGAATCTTTTTGGAGATTGATCGTTGCCCGGATTTCGCTGATATAGCAAAAGGTGCTGATGGCTCTACGCCACGGTTAGCACCTTTTGTACAGGGCGCTGGGAAATTGTTTGTCAGGGGAGTTTGGTGATTAATCTGTGCCGTGATCTCGATACTTGCAGGTGAACCTTATTCTGGGAAGAACGCATTCTGTGTATAAATGCTGTTTATCTTTTTGCTTTGTTAACTCGTGATATGGAGAGAGAGAATCTAGCCGCCCCAGAAAGTGAATCGTATGGTGGGCCAATCGTATCTATGACAATATACGGGGTGTCCCACCTAACTCAGTCACCCTTAATTATTTATTCTCTTATTTGTCATGGTATAAAAAAATGGTCCGGAAGAAAGTTAGTGTGTCGTAGGGGGGAAATTAGATTGAAGGTCATCTCAAGGTCATATCTTCTGTGATTTCTCTAATGGTAACGTTTTTTTTTTATTCTCATAAACGACTAATCATAGTATGTACAGATGAAGCGTACAGCGTGATTGAATGTTTATTTCCATTCAACGACCCATAACAAGAGATTACGAGACACAGATGAAGTAATAATATCAACAACCAGAGACGGCAAGGAAGTGTTCGACCATTTCCTCAACGTAAATTATTTTCCATCACAATTGGCTTAACTCAGACCACGAATGACCTTTCCAATAGGTTACTGTATTCGTCTTGAAATATTCTATCAGAATGTAAGTAAAAAAATATACCGTTCTATTTAAAAAAACAGGGATGACCTTCATATCTCCTTGACGCCTCCACCTATCAAAAATCTAGTAACATCGGATGATTAGCCCCTCGATACCAAATAATTTTGGCCTGATGCATTTTTTCCTATCATCAATAGCAGTCAAGTTATTCAGGTAGCCGGTTTTAAGTGCCTCACCCTGTATATGTATAGTGGGGTATGCTACAAGAAACGATGTTACAACACCAAATGCTACAGTGAATAATATTTATAATCCGGGAAAATACGATTGGCCATTCTGTCGATTGTTTGGTATTCATTTAAGTATTTTAATATTTAAAAATGTATTATTTACCTTAGGCATACAACTAATTTTTCCCTCGGAGAAATAGCTCCACAAAATCTGGTATTTCTTTTCGAAATTCTTTTCGAAATACATTTCACTTTTTTCACCTTCTTTGTCCAATGCGACGGCAATTATAGCCAATTCTTCATCCGAAAATACTGCCACTCTACGGAATAAAATGGTTATGAACTCGATAATAGGAAGGTGGAAAATAAACTGAGAGATGTGACGTGAACGACCGATAATGTGATCGAACGGATGTTATCGAACCGAGAGCGGATCGATAGTGTGGATCGGCCCTAAGAGTGTATCCTTTCGAAACAACAACCAAACGACCTTCAACCTGCTGAAAGGTTTACGACCTCCAATCCCACAAAAATATTGTTTCCCAAGTTCGGTCGCCTATTTCCGTTGCACCCTGTATACAATAGCCTAGTCCGTCGTGAGTCCTGGTTGTTGTAGGAGTACGGGGAGAGAGAGGGCAGTTTTCGGGGGAACGCGGACGGGGGCTGTACCTACGTCGCAATAGGGTGGGCACACGTGGCGGCATATGTGGCCCAGTCGAGGGCCACGGTATCGTAACGTAATGCCGGGAACGTCTGTCTTGTAGCAACAGATGCTGCGAGCATGCATAAGCGTGAGCCACCTCGCATACCTCTCCCTATCGGCCACGGTGCCCGTGTATATGCCCGTGTTTGTATCGCGCGCGTGATGAGGAGGATGAGGGGGACGCTTCGGTACCGATGGGCGTGTACGGTTCGGCTACCGGTCTTGTCCCGCAGGAACGGATAACCGTCTATTACCGGGAATACAGGTGTGAGCCCGCCGATCGACCGATTACCTTTAATCGAGACAGCCGTTTATCATCGGCCGTTAAATATTCGACGGACCACCGGCCCCGTCGATTGACAACCCGGACGATTCACGATCTTGGTACCTACACGGTTTTTCTGTTCGGACAGTGTTACGCTCCGGCTGGATGGGTAATTGGGGGACGGTTCTATGGAGTTATTTTGTCGATGTTCCTGGTACGTGGAAAAGGTGACGAAGTGCCTACTTTATAATTAGACTGCGGATTTTATGCATTTATAGATTATAGGTCTCTGTAAAATTCGATGAAGGGCCAAATTTTCGTCAAATGCAACGAGTTTTTTATTTATTTTTTGTTAATGTGTGTATCGTTATGCAAATTTTCAGTTGTATAAACGATTTGACAGAAAGAAAAAATGGTAAAAAAGTTTGATTTTATAGATCAAAGGAGCTGTTAAAGTGAAAATAAAATAGAAAATTAATTAAATCTTATTGTAATTCGTGTTAGTTTTATATATTGTTTTGAAATGATAATATTCGACGTGCACGAATAAATTCATTTAATCTAGCAGTTGATGTGTACGAAGTTTTCCATATCAACTAACTGTATAGTAAACATAACCAAAACTACTATACATACAGTGACCGTATTGGTCGTTTATAGCACATAAACTCTTATTACTTTACCTAAATAGAAAAGAATTTTCATTTCATTGGCGTTTCCGCTATTAGCGTTACAAAGATCGAGTTCAAAAGGCTGGGGGATCAAGATTTCAGTTACAGCTACGTTGAAAGATCGCTTAAGAGTTTCCAGTTGTAACGGCTACTCGAGTAAGAATAGGTCGCGATACAATTTGCCCTCTTTGGAATTTCATTTCGTGAGCAATGAAAGCTTTCATGGAAGTGCAGCGAGCGACTTTTTTTTTATTATTTATCACTTCACTCTTGGTTATTGATCCCGGTATTCATCGGTCTCGGTGCTTAAATGCATATCAATGGCGGAAGCTTCGCTCAATTCGATCGACAACCGCAAGGAATAGAATTTCGATTCTGTTCGACGTGAATTATGTGGAGCATTTAACGAGTCCACGTTCAACTGTTGTGCCGTTGTCTTATGTACGCAAAGAAACCTAAAAAAGTAATTCCTTACACATTTTCATACAAATTTTGATTTCTCTTTCATTTAAATTCATAATTTATTGTTAGACACAGATAAATTAAATGATCTATGATATTCGAATCACTTAAAATGTTTTTAAAAATTGACTCACAGGAAGCGTGCTAGTCCCAACATAGAATTGGGGGGCGCAACACATTTGACATTTGAAATTTTGTGAAAATATAGTCCGGAGGCAGAAGATTGGAAATAACTTATAATAATTATTTGTAATAATTAGCTACATATATACATTGTAAAGGTAACTTTGCTGATAAATACAATTTGTACATGTACATAATTATTATAACATGTATTACAAATATTATTTCCAGTGTTATGCTCCTTCAAATATTTGTAAACGATTTTATGGAAGTGTAGTATATCCAACTGTCTTCCTATTATTGGTTTATTGTTGGTACTAAAGAATTGGTCCTACAGAAAGAAACCTTCAGTTGACCCTTCGTAGTATAGTGACGTGGGCCCTATGTTGAGTATGATAGTTGGCCCAGTTGCAAAAAAGGGTGACAATTCTAACTGTTGGCCAACCAATAGTGCGTCAAAGGCCCATCAAAATGCCAACAGTAATTGCTACTAGAGGAGACACTAAAAATAGTGGTGGATACATTATTCACTAAACACAAGAATAAATGTTAAATATTTAATCTTTCGACTCAACCAAATAGATCACTGTCTCGACTTCTAACATAATTCCCGATTTCATAATTACACGCAAGTTCACAAACCAACGAACATTCAATCTCACCGCCATGTCCACTTTGTCGCCCCGCTAAAGCCCCGTTGGAACGGCCACTGCGAGAACGGAATAAAAAGTATCGGCTTCACAATTCCCGCGAACCCCATATTTCTGAAATCGCTGTGTCTACGTAATGAGCGGACAGTGGCGGCTAAAACGCGTATACAGGCGTGCCCGTAAGGTTAATTTACCGGTTGCTCCATCTTTCTCTGGCCCGATGCCGCCGCTCCGTCACGCGGCTCGTCTCCCTCTCACCTGGCTCACAATAAGGAAGCAGCGGCGCGGGTCGACCTTCAAAGATTGCCGGCGCTGCCCGCCGCATGATAATTATTATCGCGCGCGCACGTTGATCCGCGTCTACACGTCGCTTTTACGCTAATGTACGCGTCCCCAGCCATCTTTGTAGACTCTGTTTTTAATTCTTCGGTGTGTATTCCGTTCGGTAATGAAACTTCCCACGCCTTGAACTTGATCGTCGGACCAAAAATTCATGTATTATTCGCGGTTTGTCCTGTATCTTTGTCTAGTTTGTATCTAGTTAGTAATTGTTTGTTGCATAATAAATGTCGTCATTCGACGTGTTTTATTTCAGCAACCTGAACCATTTGCACTCGACTGGCGTCACAGAAAAAATGTAAGGATGTTGACAGTTATCTTTATCAAGTATCAAAATATTTTACTAACAGGATGCTGTTCTATTAAATGTTTAGTGGAATATTAACAACCGTAATTTATGAAGTTTTAATAATTAAGATTTTTACATTATTAACTAAATAATAGCATTAACGGAAGTTTAGTACAATAATTTTATTTGGTTTCTACTCTGCTATTCGAATATTCGTTTGAACATAATAAGTTGAATTTCATGTTCTTTGAAATCTATTCACGAAATAACAAACAGTTGAGGATGTGTCGGAATGTTTATTATCAAAACAGTATTAGGTGTACCATAATTAATCCACCAGTTCTTTACGAAATTTCTATTATCTTCTGTGCGAGTCGAGTGTCTATACAATTTTATTTTTGTTCATAACGATTTTCTGTTATCCTATAACCATTTTTCCTCAGCAGGGAGTCGACACGATACTTTCAGTTTAAAATATATCGCGTCATGATTTAAAAATATAGTGGATTACTTACTGGTACATACAATAGCACGTTGTTAATATATTTATTAAACACTGCAGCAAACGCTGCTCAAATAAATAAGGATCTACTGTCCTGAATAGTCAAGTTTTTATATATATTCTTGAACTTTAAACTTACTAAATAGGTAATGAATGGTCCATATTTTTTAAGAACATAATATTTTAATTCACATAAAAAATTCCTTAACATCGACCCCCACAAACATGACCACTCACGTTATCGTATAATAGAATTTTACATTTCAATTTTCAGATTATCGTTTTAAATAATTTTTTGTAATGATTTAATAAATTCCTCTTATTTCGATTTTCATAGAATTATTTATAAAAATGAGAATTCGCATTTTAATCCGCAGTCCACTCAAAAGTGTATTAATCGCGCGTTCAGTAACGTTTTCACTGCATCATCATTGATTCTACCAAATATGAAATTCCACAAAACAAAAGTTATTAGGTACATTAATAAATAATTCACTGTATTATGCCAAATTTTATATTCACTTTTCACGAAATCGAAAGGCTGTGCTATTTCAATAATATGCATCCCCATTCTCGATTATTATTCGTCCTTTTTACGAAACAAAAGTCTGGAATATGTTCTGAATTCAAATTACATTACAATTTTGTTTAAACAAAATAGTGGATTACTCATTGGTATCCGTAATATTCTTTCACGCAACGGTTTTTCGTGACACCCTGTATAGTTCCATCTGTTACCTCAGGACAGAGATGGGCAAACTTATTATCTAGACAAAAAGTTTCGAATATCGAATAAAAGATGAAAAAAAGTATTTCGTCATTTTTAATTATTTAAACGTAGAAATTTCAATGTTTATAATTATATAATACTTCTTTATGAATGAATCGACATTTACCGAACAATTATTCAGTCTCATTAACTGTTTAAAGCTCAGAACGACACCCTTAGATACTGCTGTTTTTTACTGTGTATTATTCGAATAAAATTCGGCCCAACTATGCCCCACGAATTAGAGGAGCTAGCGTTGCTCGATGTGTATGCAAATATTCACAGAATAGAAAACGTGCGTGAATTTTTTCGCGTATGAAGACGGCTCTGCGCGTCGAGCCTGGACGAGGAAAGACGGTTACGGTTCGGGACGCATCCGTCCTCGTGTGCAGATGCACGCACGCGTGCATTCGTGGGCGAGATGCAACGGTAGACAGCGTTTGCATCATACTTTTATCGCCTAGGTTCCGTCTTCCTCCAATTTAATAAAAATAACCGGAAGTTGTATCACACTGGTGAGCTCGCCGCGGACGTTAACGCTATAACGCTGCATCCGCGACTACGCCGATTCACCTCTACGCAACGAGACAATAGAAAATTGCGCTGTCGAAATTGATTACCCTGCACAGAATTCCGCGTAACACATCATTAGACGATAGGAATCATACGAGACGTCCTGCATCGAATATGAGAATTGTCATTTGCGCGATCAAACGTAGTAAGTTTATCAGATGGAAAAATGTGGTTAATTGTGCCAACGTGGAAAATTGTGACTTGCATGATGGAACATAATAAGCTTATTATACGGGAAAAATATAGAGCAGTAAAAAAAACATTACATATTCAATTTGTATTTAGATACATAATTGAGGATAAAAAAGCAGACTTCATTTTTTATTCAGAAAATAAAGCTGGAACTGTATTTGTAAGAAAATTCTCGTATTTTGAGTGTGTAGGCACGTATCGGCACAGTTGACATTATGCGTTCAATCTAATACTTGGAAATGTAGTTGAAGATTGTTTATGTTTAACACAGGAAATTAGGTTAGAGCTGTAATTATAAGAAAATTCTCGTATTTTGAGTGTGTATGCACGTATGTATTGTACACAATTGTTTAGTCAGTTTAATTGTTTGCATCAGTTTGATTGTTCGAATACATATAATTGTACCTATCTCGGCCCATAATGTGATAGAATACCATTGCAATCGTAATGACAGGAATGAGTGCATTTATAGAAAGAGAATAACGTGTATATGTATATAACATTTATAATATATATAATAGAATTACAAAATTCTATAGTAAACTGTGAATGTTTATACAAAACAGGACTGGTATTAATTAATTTACAGAAGCTCTATTAGACCAAAGGAGTATTCCGTCCATTAAATGCTTTATTATGTTAAAAATTCAATACAAAATTTATCATATTGTATTAACTCTGTTCTCTTCACTGACTCCTTACATTTAGATCCCTTCAGATAAAATAATTCCAAGTGTTCAAATGATTAGCTATTAACCCCCTAATTGCCATGGTTCATCGCTAAAAGTTCAGTCCAAAGTAGCATAAATTTTTCATCCTTGGCGTAGGAATATGTACGTAACAATCATTACTTGTAACAAATTTTACATCGATTTTTTCGAAAGAATTGAAAGAATCATAAATTCTTTACTATTAAAGAAGCACTTTAAAAAGTCTTCACAACATGAATATGTTCGTCATTGTCGCTATGTACTCACTTTGGTTATAACGGTATATGTACGACATAACCCTTAACGGTTTAAAAAGTGCGAAATATATCAAAAGTAGATGGACAATTTAAATACGTTGAATACTAACAACAAATATTTAAAACCAACATCCATTGAAATATATTTATTTTGGGTCATAGGTATATAGTAGTATTCCATTCATCTGAACTATTTATTTGAACTCCATTTATCAGAATTCCTTTCATCTAAATTTCATTCATCTGAACTCCATCTATCTGAATTCCATTCATCTGAAGTACATTTACCTGAACTTCATTTACCTGAACTATTTATCTGAACTCCATTTACCTGAGCTTCATTTATCTGAACTCCATTTATCTGAACTTGATTTATTGGAACGAAATTTTAGTGCCTGTGTTTACTGAGCCTTTGTCGAGCTCCTATTATCTGAACTACTGCCGAGTATCCAAAGTTATATCTCCAGTTATACATACGAGCGTCTGCAACAGCTAGAATCTAAACAATAGATCAACGCATTAAAAAAATTACAATCACGTTTCATCAATTCACAGATAGAATTGCTTCATCAAGCATTCCAAAATTACTTTTATCGCAAATTTATTGAAAAAATTATAACGTTCGAAACATTACTACAAGCAGAAGACTAAACAATTATATCATGAACGAAATGTAACGTGAAGCCCGGTTACTTAAACGAAAAATCACAGATAGCGGAGGAAATCAGTCAGCCCCTATTCTAAGAACGACCCAGTTATACGAACTGTTATGTAACCAATTGGGTTCATATAAAGGGAATTCTACTATAGACCCAAGGAGCAAGGTTAAAGTCCCCAATTCATTGTATCTTACACCATCATATAGACCTCCACAGCCTGCTCAACAGTCATGAATGGTGACCGGTCACTTATTTCCCCCAAAACCTCATACATCCAAAGCATCTCCACCGTATACACTTCTCCGCTCGGAATTAGCAACGGGGCGAGCAGTTTCGATTTACCCGCACGCTATTCAGTGCTCCGTGACCAAAATCTCAGTCGTAATCCAAATCGAAACACCGATTCGATCTATCGCGCGGCCGGCTAGCCGCGGCGGCTGAAAGGCCTGGGTAGCCTGACTCGGTTTCAAGGAGTCCCTCCGAGTCGAACGTTGGCAATTTTGTGGAGGATTTACTGGCGGGTCCGCAAGGTATTACTTTTCGCGCAGGAAATTCCAGAGGCTAACGCTGCTCCTAACGCGCATACCATAATGATCGGTCAGCTTTTTGCTACCGGACTCCGTCGAAGGGTCCGAGTTGTGTCGATGTTATACGACAACCGGTGAAACCTGGGGGCTCACCACCCCGTTTCCCTTGGCTTTACGTGGGTATAGGCACCGACTCGCAATTCTTTGCCAACCGTTAAATCGTTTACAACCTTGGTAGCTTGTAAATGAACGCTGCCAGTCTACGCCCGGGACCGTGGAAGACAGGGACCGATCCCCGTTTGCGATCTTCTGCTCTTCCTCGCTAATCACGAACGGTCCCGATGCGCCGCGCGATTTATGAACCGGAGATGGAAATCCTGACACTCGTGCGAAACGCTGGCTCATTGTTGCTGATAGCCGTTCACCACGGCAAGAAAGTTTCGTCGGTCTTGCTTGATCGCGCCTCGCCTCGAATGATTCTTACCCGGTTGGGTATCGACGATTTTTCACCCGATCTTCCCAGACTTTGTGATCTACACTGTAATCGCATGTTTGGATCGATGGGAAACGATCGGCGCTTCTGCATTTGAATTTCTTTGGATGGTCGAGGATAAAGGGTGGGTTAGAACTGACTTGGCCTGTTTTGGGTGCTGTGAGGATTTTGTATTACAGTGGGTAAAAAATAGTCCTCGTACACCCTTTAAAACAGAATAACTCTTTCAAAATTGGACCAAGTGGCTTGAGTTTCTTTGTGAAGTTCGAAAGATTAGCTTAGTAATGGTGTGTTAAAAAGTTTTGAAAAATTTACGACTTTTCAGAATGGCGAAAAAAATAGTAAATGTAGTTTTCTACAACTTTTTTGCCTGAGACTGTAATGAAAATTTAATCAATACATTTCGAAGATTTATGTCAGTTATATACGTACTGCAACTTTTATTGAAATCAATTAATACAGAAACGAGTAATAGGCATCGAAAGATGTATCTTTAGATATACTATAGTTGTAGGTCAATAGTCGCGAAAACCCGATTTTCAACATTTTTAACCGTTTGTATCTCATAATAACGTTAACCGATTTCAATGAAATTTTCGGCATGCATATAATTAACATAAATCTAAGCAATGTATTTGTTAAATTTTCATTACAATCTCAGATAAAAAAGTCGCACAAAACGAACTTTACATTTCTTAAAACATCATTTAGTACACTAATCCTTCTAAGTTCACAAAGAAACTCAAGTCTCTTGATCCAATTTTGAAAGAATTGTCCTGTTTTAAAGGGTGTACGAATACTTCTTTTACCCACTGTATATAGTACAACGTTGTGTGTTGGTTTGGTTTGTGATTATTTATGATATTCAGTGATTATTAGAGTAATTTTTGTACTTCATAAGACAGAATTTCCATTTCGAGTTTGCAATCAATTAAATCAGTTTAGGATTAGCAAGTTTAGATCTTTATAGATTCATTTAGGTACTGAATCGAAATTATATCAGAGATTTGTTTCCTTTATTAAAGGTTTCATTAGATCCTAAGTAAAGTAAAATTTATACAGTAATGTTTCTCTAATAATCCGATTGTTGGATCCACCTGCCAGACACAGATACCAGATTTGTTGTCTGGAAGATAAAATATTCTTGATAATCATTCGTCGAATGAACGTAAGGGTAGTTTGGGTCGCGAACTTCTGTGCAACTTTGTGAATTGAGAGATTTGTCTGAAGTGTTGTCGGCAGGCTGTTATATTTTTTAGAAACAGTTGTTTAAAGGATCCTGTCGACACTAGTCAATGATTATTCATCTACCACTAGAAATACATTACCATATTTACCTGTTTGAAAATGTTGATGTGTTCTGTTTTGCATATTCACATTTACAGCAAATGTATAATCATTGCATGTCTACTTAAAATGATGATTGCTAGAGGTGGTCTTCTGCTCTACTGCGCCTTCATTTCTTATGCATTTCATTTAGAAATATGTTAGATTCACAATTCATAGTAGAACACCCAGCACAGTTACGCATCGTGCAACAAACTTAAACAAAATCTGACCATGCACATTGTTAATTTTATTAGCATAACCGGTCCCATTGTTCGCATTCTATTCCTAGAGTCGATCCGACTGAGCCTTTTACCGTCTTCCTTTCGCCTGCTCGTTCTTCTCCGAAAGGGAATACGTTCGCGAGTTTTTACTAACGGTTAAGTCATTTACAGGCTCGTATTCTGTAAACGAAGCCTCCGGTGTAGCGCGTTTAAAGCCATCGGCCATTTTCTCGGCCCCTAATGACAGCGAATGACGCCCCGTGTAATTTGTATCCATTAGGGAGGGGGACTGCGGATGAAAATTGTCGTACATACGATTTAGTTATTTCGCTAATTAGGTAATCAGCAGCGCGTTGAATGATAAATACGAGGGGATTTCAGCGGAGCCGCTTCGCGGAACGAGGTGAAATCCCGACGCGCCGCCGCAGGTTTACATCCTTCGTGACCCGATGATTCTTTCCCCAGACAATCGTGAAACAGTCGAACGATCATTGGATGTTCGAATTTCCTTCGCGGTTCACCTGAAAATTCCTGTCGTTTCTTGGTACGCGTGGTTTCGTTCCAAATGGCCTCGGACAATCACGACTCCTTAGGAAAAGTATTATCTTAAGGGGTTAGGCCACCCAGATGTGTTCAAAAAATTAAACATTTTTGGGAATTTAGTTTTGTGACAAAAAGACTTTTTCCGATAAAAATTTTTCAATAGAGACAGGAACATGTATGAATAGTGTGTAAACATTTTTTTTTCAATTTTGATGGTTGAGAGGATAACATCTCGTTGAAATGAAATTTGAACAATAGAATTATATTGAAGACTTATATTAGATAAGGTATTATATAGATTTACGACTTATATTAAACAAGTCTAAATTGTTTATCGTCTGGCGTAAGATTTTTTCGTTTGAAAAATAACAAAGTAACGACACTTTGAAGCAAAATGTTAATTTTTTTGCAAGAAAATGGCCATTTATTTACGCGTAAGTCAAATATAAATTACAACATCGAAACACAGTCATCGAACTGTTTGTACATCGACGAAGTATTTATTTCAAGAAATGGATCACGATTGACCCAACCAGCGATTTTGGTGGTCCATGCTCCGAAGATTAAACAATTTCACATGACAGCAAAAAAATTTGTTTCATCTATGACTTGTATCAAACGCTATTCTTATTGATGATATAATTATAATTGAAGAATTAAATTTATTTATAAAAAATGCAAGGACGCTTATATATTTGAAACATATAGAATTAACAAAGAAGATGAAGTTTTAAGAAAAAGTGTTATATTACTTGACTTTAGGGACAAATATCTTAACATTTTATGGTGTTATAATATAATGCTTTCGGTGTAGACATTATATTTTAGATCAGATGTAAAGAGTTTTTTTATTTCATTCTGAACCCAATAGGATACTTGCGAGCAAAAAGATATTTCAACATTTTCTCGTATTTTTATGAATTACTTTATAAAATGTAATTTGGTATAAAAATCTGCAGTCTAGTAATGAGGTTCCGTTTTATTATGAGTTTGTTTGTATTTTACAAATGAAGATGATGTTATAATTAAACAGAATTAAAGATCGTTAAAAAACCTAGAAATTGTAGACGTGTAATAAAATAGTTACCGTAAAACTGTTTATTCATAATATCTAATTTAAAAATCTTGCTTCTTAGATGACTACGATAAGAATAATAATAATAATGTATTAATATACATCAGATAGTTAAATACCGACGTATACGTAAAAGAGTATAAAAATGTATCAAGATATTACATTTGAAATATTTTTACGTACCTAACACACTTTTAATTACTTAAAACCAAGTAACAAACAGTGCAGAAATTTTCTTCGTTATTAACATTTTATTTTACGTGTAATCAGATTCCAAGGTACAAAATATACAATTTATAGTCACGAGAACACGCTATTATGGCAAATTACGAAACGAACGTTAAGATAAACTTATTCGTGTTATTACTAATCAGTAACGTTCAGCAGCGAAGTTAGTATTAAACGCTAAAATAAAATTAACTCTCATAAAGAAAATTCATATGGTTATTAAATACTATTATTGCTTACTATTATGTATCATAATACTTTATTACTACAAAGTTTTATTATAATTACACATGTTATAGTAATATTACGGTATATTATTATTAAATGGACATTAACATGACATATGTAATAATAATAATAATAATCATAATAAAAGCACATTGAAGTTAACACACGTGTTGTTCACCTTCTTATAATCGCATATCGTCCCTGCCATATTATTGGACTGGCTGGGAATAAGCACTTACTTCAGTCTTATTAATAGTGAAGAAGAAGGACTGTAATGCACAAGTGACAAGGTACAAGTTAGAAGAGAATTGCTACCCAATTAAACGATCTTAAAAACATGTGAATCGCTTTTTATAATCACGTTGTCAGTACCAGGGAAAGCTATAACGGGTAAAAAACACTGTAACAAGCTCTCAATTGTTTCTAATTATTTAAATTACATGTCCCTAATTATGAACAGCAGTTTCACCAGTAACAAATCGCGCTAATTTCCCGCGTCTAACACTTGCAAGAAGAATACCCAAAACTTAAAAATTTTTCTTCTTCATTTTTTCAAAAAACGAAGCCCCATATGATGCAGCACTTCGAGCATCTCCTGTAACGTAAGAAAGTTTATTTTACTACCACGTTTGACCTTGCATGACCTTCAATGATAGGTCGCTGAAGTCGTCTCAACACCGGCTATCACATCTCGATGGAAAAAACATAGCATTCCATTAAAAAAAATAGAGATGACCTTGAAATCTCCTATATGTTTTCACCCACGCAGAAAATGTTTATGTCACAATATGCCCCCCTCTATACCGTGTAAGTTTTGTATATAATATTGTTTCATATTATTACAAATAACGGCAATATTCAAAGTGGACATAGTTATTGCCCCACCCTGTATATGTCCGAGGTACAACAGGTTCCCTTAAATATCAAAATTAAAACCTCTTTAAATTGATTATACGAATATATTATTGTTGGAAGTTTAACTATAGGTTCAAGCATGCCGTGAGATAAAAAATGTTGAAGAACGCTGACTTATAATTAAATCCAAGCCTCCACTTTCGGATACTCTCCTTGTTAAACTCCACGGAAACCGAAACAAATCTGGCTCCCAACAATGTAAAAGCACAATATACTCAAAAAACCCGTTTAAAAAGCAACGTACGCGTTGTGAGTGAATAGTGCTGCTCCTTTCACGTGTATAAAATTGCAAATAGTCGAAGATTCATAAAAAGGACGCCATCAGCGTGTATGCAACGGGGTTTAGTAGCTTGTTGAAAATGAGATGCGGCGCGGAATATGAAGCGTGCGGTTATTGAACGCGCTCGAACATCTGAAACAACGTTTAATGGAGCTGCTCGAGTAATTACTCGTTCGGTTAATAGACGTTTAAATAATCGGGACTCTGTTATAGTGTATACCGTGTCGGTTATCGCGCGCGGAAGACGCGTCGTCCCAGCTGGGGCTCTCTTTCAGTCGGCGCGGCGGCGTTGTTAAAAGTGGAAAAGTGATAATTAAGGAAGAATACCGTTCGACAGCGCGAGGGTAATTAAACATGTTTTCAATCAGGGACGCGACTGAAAACGTGTAATCTTTCTTAACGAGAGCCCGAAACGTACAGTTGGGTATGTCATAATTGCGCAGACGGGTCGAGTGACATTGTATACAGAGTGACAAAAAAAAGAGGTTCGTTACTTTTAGGGTAGACTGTATTCGCCAAATGATGAAAGAAATGCTAGTAACTACATGGGTCGGAAAATTACTTTCTTTAAAATTATAAACATTTTTTCGTTTCGGTTAAAGCCAGTGACTTTCTAGGTTCGGGAGCTATCTTACCGTATGGAAATAATAAAGAAAATTGTAAAAAAAAAATATTAAATATTGTGGATAACCGTTTGTAACCAGAAAAAGAAGGAACGATAAAGTAACGTATGGAAACAATGATGAAAATTGTAAAATAGCTAATAAACATTATAGAAAACCTCCTGTAATCAGAGACAGAAGAAATGATAAGGTAGTCCATTGTTTCCATACGGTACGGTAGCTCAAGAAAGTCATTCGTTTTCACGGAAACAAAAAATTGTTTATGATTTTGAAAATATTAAACTTTTGACCCATGTTTATTAGAACTTTAATACGTCATTTGGCAAGTACTGTGTACTCTAGAAGTTGTGAGCCTTTTTTTTATCATCCTGTATATGGTGCTTCACTTACAAGTTGTTAGTTTGACCAACTGGAATAAGTGTGTCTATTGTTTTCTTCTTTCTGGGAAAGAAGAAACAGATTTATGAACACATTTGTTATTAAATACTATTATTATTTGTTATTATACGGAGTGGTCCACGCAAGTGTTACAAGTGTCAGTCTACTGTAAATGTCTAGTAGTATTTTTTGAACCATTCGTCGTTTTCCTCTACAATTTTTTTCTAATTTCACTGAGAAAAAAACGTCAGAGGAATAAGATAAATGGTTCCAAGAGTATTGTGGGACCACAGAGGAAGGTTGCCGACTTGGACCATCGCCTAGGCTGGATCACTGCTGTAACTTGTCATGTGTAAGCAATTTGCGGCGTATGATAGACAATATGTGTATGATCATGGCAATTGCATTATAAAATTTAGTATATAAGCAACACATATTGTCTACGGAACGACGTAAATTGATTACACATGACAAGTGACAGTACTGGTCAAACGTAGGCGATGGTCCAAATTCGGCAACTTTCCTCTATATTTTTTGCAAGTGCATCGATGCCTGTGCATTTAAAAATTGCATTCTTCTTTTAAATGGATATATATATATTGTCACGTAATTCAATTGTCGTTGTAATTGCCGTCGATACACGAAAAAGACGTCTGAGAAAGAAATTCTACACGGTTTCAAACGACAAATATGACAAAATTTGATTTCTTCAAAATGTCGAGTTTTCGAAATTTGTTTTAACAGATTAACCGTCCCAATGTATGATGGAACAAGGGATCTTTTCGATAAACTCATAATAAACACAGACAGTGGGAGGATATCTTTTTTTTATCATCAATTGTCGAAGATTCAAAGAGACTCACATTAATATTAATTATATAATTTCTTAAGAGTAGAAGTTATCATTCCTCTTGCTTCTACATAGTCTTTAATCAATATTGATTAAAACCTGAATGAACCGAAGTTCTTTGAAGTATAGTGACTTTAATCCCTATTTCAAGCACGTGTTATCTGTCATTTACATCTACAGTGAGTAAATAAAGTATTCATTCGAAGGTTTTCCAATTCACATTGTTCGTATAAATTTTCAATAATTTGTGTACTAATATGTACAGAAAATACTTAATCCTTTTCTCAGATATGTTGCCTTTTGATTTATGTACAATGTAATACATACTTGCAGATTCGTGTATTCTCTTTACCATTATATTATACATAAATATTCTATTGTACTATACTCCATGTATGTAATAGCAACTTCGTTGCTCAATCTATTGACTACGGATGGAACATCCTTTTACCATATTGGTACTTTCGAACCATGTAATTAGTTTCTTGGACATAATTTTATACCGTCGAAGGTAATGGGGATTTTACGGCTGGTACAGTTAAAGGAAACATTTCAGTATCGAGAAATAGAGTCAATTCTTCGAATCGACTTCCTTCGATCTCGATTATATGCTGTACTTCGCAGTGCGTGAGCAGCCGACTTTCCTGGAAACTAGAAGATGAATGAAGAAGATACGCATCGTTCGCGAAGTACAGGAAGAACGTAATTCCTCGGACCTAGCAACCGAGTCCTGCCATCTTCGGCTAATTCCACGCGATAAGCGCAGATCTCGGCCCCACTTCCGCCATTATGATCGGAGATAGACATTTGACGGGCGCTTCTATCGATCTTTCTCAGCGTTTAACCACGAACTCGCTATGCAACTCGATCCGTTTGGAACAGTTTTTTCATCGATCTTGAAATATAATAAAAATGCTGTCTTCTCTTCCTAGTAGCAATTATTGTTGGCATTTTGTTGGACCATTTTGAAGGCTTACAACATTTAAATATCGTCTTAAAGACGTCAGAAACGTTGCTACAACCAAAAACTTGTTATTATATTTCAAATTGATTTTCTTGTTTTCTTATTTATGAATATACGCACAATTTGTTATCGTTGCGCAACACGTTTGACATTTGATATTTTGTAAAAATAGAGCCAGGGGACAGAAGATTGGAAATAACTTATAATAATTATTTGTAATAATTAGCTACATGTATAAATTGTACATAATAAATTATGAAAGAATTTTCCTGGTAAAACACGTGTTTATCTGTTTAATATACATGTACAATTTATACATCTATATAATTATTATAAATATTATTTCCAGTGTTATACTCCTTCAAATATTTGTAAACGATTTTATGGAAGTGTAGTATATCCAACTATCTTCCTATCGTTGGTTTATTGTAGATACTCAACAATTGGCCCTACAGAAAGAAACCTCCATCCCTTCGTAGTATAGTGACGTGGGCCTTACGTTGGGTATGAATGTTGGCCTAGTTGCAAAAAAGGGTGACAATTTTAACTGTTGGTCAAATAATAGTGCATCAAAAGCTCATCAATATGCCAGCAGTAATTCCCACTAGAGTATCTCCAAACAAGTCTGCGAGGTCTATCGGTACCCACGAAAAAGTTGCTTTATCTATTTCTGTTACGTAGACAACGCGCTGTGCGGGTCGGTTCGAAAAACCGTCGATTTCCCACGATGTGAGAACCAGATGATTCGTACACGATCGATAGGAAAGCGTTCCGAGAGATAGGGTCTACTATCCGACGCACAGAAAGAAGAAATAATTATACCGTGACCGTATCGAGCGGGGTTGGTGAGGTCACCGAGCGGTTATCAGGCCATAGGTCCAATCAATTACAATGTTGTGCATGTAGTCTACCTGTCGGGCGTCCTTGTACACAGGGAAGCGGGAAGGGAACGGCGACTCCATCGGAAATCAATGAAATCCACCAAAAACTACTCCGTTATTGATACGCGCGGCACGTTTAAATAGCACACGCTCGCTGTTTCCCCGAATTCACAGCTTGTCCTCGTAGCGAAACGGAAGAGGGAAGTTCGATGAACTCCTCGCCAGTGTACACGGTTCCAGGTCCAACGTTTAAAAAAGAAAAATGAGATCGTAGCGAAATTTCAAGTATTTTTAGGCTGATAGATATCGTATGTGCTTCGGCTGGCTGCGTTTCGATTAAATTTGCATTTGCGGATTTGCGTCAGAATACGGTTCGAGAGTGGTGTATATTTAGTCTTTCGGTAAGAGCGCGCAGAGAGGTATTAAGGGACGGATTTTGGAGCTGAAAGGCTCGTGAAATTGACACGGATATGGGGGTGGATCAAATATAAACGTGACGTTCGTTTCATAAATTCATTGGGTGAATATTTTAACGTACTATTGAGTGTTCGCTTTTTTTTTTATGTGGTGTCTTTTGTTGTACGTGTGCAGTTTGGTAATGGTTTAGGGAGTGCGTTAATGTGGGATGGCTGGCGAGTCGGATTTGCACAAAATTTGCGCCATCGAGTTTTCAATCGTGTCTTTCAAATATTCATTATTATAATCTGTAGGTATCATACATATATGCTGATGATTATTCAAGTGGTGTAAGTCACGTATTGTTCGTTTCGAAAATTGTTTCGTAATATTAAAATATAAATAGATGTAACATAAAATCACGGGACTTAATTTGTTTCATTTTTTTAACTTCCACCACTTGATTGATACTTAACATTTTACGTTTAAAAATCATTATAAACATAAATTTTGTCGAGTTAATCATTTTAACAAATGAACGGCTGATGTAGAGACAGTTTTACCCATTTCTAAAAGAATTTTTCTAGTCCTTTCTTAACCTTTCTGATTGATGACTGGACACCTCGAATTGTTTAACTAGCTCAATTTCTAAATCACAGAAAATAATAACGCTGAAGTTACTAAACTGCTGGTAGCAATGTTTTTAATAATTTTGAGCAGTACATTATTCTAGTACCTTTGCTCATGCACTTGCATAAATTTCACACAACTTAATTACAATTTGAGTATGTCTGTACATATGCTTAGACTTGTTAGAATATATTTATGCGTAGACCGCAGATTTTACGCATGTGTACCATGTATATGTCTGTGAATTTATTTATGTCTTTAATAATTCCTTTATTTTATTTCTATCCCCTTAAAATTCCTAAATAAATAAATAATTTTCTATTATTACTGCTGTCTTTATAAATCACTTCATAATACGACATTTTGTGCATAAATCCGCAATCTATTTATCATATTTAGGAAGTATCAGTGTAGTAAAATTGGGCAAAATGTGATCTGATTACAAAAATTCCAAATCACAATTGTAATGTAATTGCAATGTAATTGCAAGACAATTAAAATTACATTGTCATTAACTATACTAAATTTACAATAAAAACTACAATCTAATTTTAATTTCGATTTTGTATTACATTACATTTTGCCCAACTCTGTAATGTAGTAATCATGAACGATGCAGTTACAAAAACCCCGCCAAATTCATCATTACGTCGTAGTAAATGTCTGGTCCATTTCGACCCAGATCAGCAAAGGATCAACACAATCCGGATAACTCACACAACTAAATTACTATTCCGTAAAATACCTCGCGCTGTTGGCTGACACGAACAGTCCACCAGACGCCGCGTTTCCCGAAAACGAGAAAACGGACAGGACAAGCCACACATTGCCCAGAGAATTTGTATCACATAATTGTTCCACCGGGCGACGATCAAAAGCGCGATACACCGTCGAAAAGATCGCGAAATCGCCGCAAGCGAAAATAGGGTGTGTACCATCCGCGACAAAAGGCACTTGCGCAACCCCCCCCCCAGTAACGTTTACGCTACGCGTTGTTTTAAAGGGCCTAGAGGATGGGGGATGTACGAGCAGGAGCAACGTTACGTCGTTCCATTGGACAGCGGTGTCTAATGCCCACAATTCCTTTCTATCTTTATTTTTTCCGCTCTAACCTGCGTTCCTTTTTTCCTCCTCTCTCTCTTCTATTCCGTCGTAATCTAGGAAACGCGCGCGCGGTAGCGGCCACCGTCGACATGGCGCGCACACAAGTCCCCCGGCCGTTTTTCGTCCCTTTTCTCTCCCTTCTATTTTTCTTTCTCATCCACCCTCCCCCCGCGCTCGATCCCACCTCGACGTCGAGGCGCAACAAAAATTGCCGGTTACACGCTCTAATACGTTTTTTCGTCGTGCTCATTGGAGAACGGCTGTCGCAGCAAAATTTACCAGAAAGCCATGCACCGGTCCGCGCGAATTCCTATTTTTTTTTGCACACACCCCTCCCCTCTTCCCCAACCCCACGGAGAAAAGGTGCGCACACTCTGGCACCGGTGAAAATAATCCAAAATAAGTCACCGGTATCGATCGGGGCCGCGGGCAAAAAGAAGGAGAACGTTAGCCGACGGCAGCCACGCGGCGTAGGCAGCGACGGTAGCGTGTGTGTATAAGCGCACGCTACCAACCCCGTACGGACCATCGTGCGCAACACAACCGATGGTCCGCCTGAAAACCTCCCTTCGGTCGACCCCCAAACCTCCGTCCCCCTCCGCCCTTCCGTCGGCCACCACCGGCGCTTTTATGTTTCGTTTATCAGGCTTAACATGCGACTTTTCCTAGCTATTCGAGCGGCGCGCGCCAACCCCCGGCCGCCACTGCCACCCCCGCAGCCGGCTTGTTCCGCGGGCCACGATTATCGCGATGGGAATAGACGACGTGTTCGATAGGGCATCCGGAAAATCGTATCGTCGGCTGTGAGATATCGGAGGGTATGTAATTATGGGTGTCTGTGGACTGGCTGGACGAGGGTATAGATTGTCCGTGACGTACAATGACGGTCATAAGTAGACTCCGGATTTTTATGCATAATTAGGGGAAAGGTGTCTAAAACGATCCCCTTAAGGTGTAATTTATATAAAAAATACAAATGCTCATTATTTAAATAAAAGTAAAGTTGTTTTTGTAAGTTAGTCTATCTTATCATTGGCTTAAATAAAATTTAGCTATTTCATCAATTATGTTTTTTATTCACATTTTTTTGAAGGCATACTTGAAAATCATATTGTACGTGTATGTGTATAAAATGATCCCCGGGGATCATTTTATACCGACTGAGAGTAAATAAGACGAACATTAAAAAGCATTTCGTTTATAACATTTTATTTAAATAAAAACAGCTTTGCCGCGTTGGTTTTCTTTCATACTGACGGGGCATTGTTGTAATTGAAACAAAAAGCAATAATATAGCATATGGTAATGATTTCTAGGATCATTTTATCCTACTAGAGAAGAATCATATGACCCCAAACACCCAACTCACATTCAGTGGTTGAATATAACCTCAACTTATTACATGCGGTAACGAAACATTAATTAACTTATTATTGAATTGTGGTTAAATCCGCGCAAGAAGAAGCTGTGACATTAAACCGTTTATGACAAAAGTTACACAACATTGAAAAAGACCTTATCTTAGATAAATTGCAGTAATTTTACATTTTTCTTGTGGACAACCCACAGAGTACTGGTATTCACGTGGCACTTCGAGCAACGACTAGTGACGTGCGGGGAGAACTATTACAGAACGACTTTACGATATAGCACCACTAATAGCCACAGGGCATCCAGGAATCATTTTACCCCGAGGGATTGTTTTAGACGCCTTTCCCCTACATTTTCTAAAGTAATTCATAAAAACAAAAGCAAATGTAGAAACATGTTTGTTTTTTTTTACACTAGGTTTACGGACATTTGTTATACTCCTATCTCTACGGACACGTGTCAACGAAATCGCAGATTTTCTTACTAATCACCTAATATAATTTCGAAGAACAATTTCACAATTATTTCTAAGAATAAATAAAATAACATGTTATTTGAAATAATATTTCAAATAATGTTATTTCAAAAGTGACCAGGTCTATTGGAACCCAATACTGATTTTCGTGTTTATGTATATACATACTAATTCTTAGCTTCGTATAACATTCTTAGTCAGCTAAACGGAATTTATAATAGAATGATAATCCAAATAATGAGTATATACAGTCACCACGTAAATATTTATACTTATTCCTAACAGCACCAACTTAAAGAGGTGTATTAATACTATAATGTTGCAATGCCAATAATATGAGCAGACAAAGTGCCAATAAAAATTTCTCACGAAATATTTTAAATTACTAAAAACTAGTACCTATATCAAAATTTATTTCACCTTCTTCCAGAGTAACTTCTTCAGCGATGAAGAATAAATAACGTGCTCCGCCAGCACTCGTGTAATTCTTCTTATTTGTCATTGGTCTAATTGGAATTACGAAGCGTAGCCGTAAATGATGTTACAAGACAAGAACTTCAACGAATCAAACTCCTTATATTTTCTTGTAGAAATGAAAGGAATCATGATAGGTAATTCCGTATAAAAATTATGACAAAAAGTACATTTCGAAATGGATAAAATCGAAAAAAATCTGAATTATTAACAGTTCTTCAATTCCTTTTACGTTACCCCATTTTCCCCCAGTTACCGTAATTAATGACTAAGTAACACTTGATGGTACATTGATTAAAATCTATAAACCAGCGAGTTACGGAGTCCGACGCATGCGGTGCCTTCATATTTCTCCCTTTCTACGTTTCCTCTTCTTTTTTTTCGAGTGCCCGCTTAGTTTTTAATTCTTTGAAGTATTATGGTTTCAAGGTGTAACCGCCTGTTTAGCTCATGATTTCATTCTGTATGCACCGTGGTTTTACGATTCAGCCGCTTACTCGCGATCAGTGGTTAGCGTATTTTTATGAGCGCTCCTTTCTACATAGAATTTCAATCTTTCGTTTCGTGGAAAAACAGAACGTTTTTCCACTAAAATTTATTATATCGAAATTGGGAAGAAAAATGAATTGTAAAATTGTTAAGAAAGTAATTCGTAAACATTTACTAGTTAGGATCCAATTCTCCTACAGTAGCTTTTATTTTCCAATATGTAAGAATAAAAATTCTATAATTGCTGTTTATGTTATTTTATACTGATTGAAACTATGATTCAAATTGAACTTTATTTAATTTAGTTTTGCTTCATTTCTTTTTCAACTTTATTTAATGTAGTACTGTATTTATTCACTATGTGTTGCGTGTAACAGTAATAATAAATAGTCAGTTGATCCCATTGAAGACTTAATTATTAGTTAGGAATTTATACATACCTTTGCTTAAAATGAATTACAAAATTATTTATATGTAGATATATAAAATATATGGTCATATCATTACTGAAAATAAATTCTTCTTAAAAGCATTTCTGTTAATTGGACTATAAACAGTACCCAAAAATTCGAAACAATCATACTAAATTTATCATCTATGTACAATGCTCCACCAAGATATAAAATTGAAAATATTACGAACGCAAATGTTATAATAAATAAAAAAAGGTAGGTGAATATTTAAATTAATTGTATCCTGAAATTTGCAATTCATTCACCTCAAATTGAGGATTAAATACCAACCACAAAAATGAATATTAATCAACAACGTCAATGCTTCGTATGAACGGGCTTCTATTCATTCTTACTTGCCAGCATGGAACTTCATTAACCTCGGCAGACCATTTTCTCCCTCGATTCGCCCATAATTATTTATGTCGACCGTGCAAAACATTCCGTTCGGTAAATACTCAATTAATGTAACGAGGGCAGGGAATTGTTTCTCACAGAATTACAAGCGTTTCTATTAACAATTACTCCGGGGAGTTACGTTATAATGGTTAATTAGATAATCGGTGTAAACTGTTGTTTGGTATTAGTTCGGCCAAATCTCGCCCGTAAAATTAATACCACGGATCCGATGAGAAATAGAAAGAACGGTGCGTGTATGTGTGTGCAGTTTTGTTGCTGTTTTGCTTTCGTGGATTTGAAAGAAAACACACATGCTCGTTAGTATATTTAATAGTAGGTTCTAACGATAATCGCGATATAAAGAGTTGTCGGCTTGGCCTCCAGAACCGAGCGTAAAGGTTTTACAGCTCGTAGATCCGCTTCTCCGGCAAGAATCATTAGGTACTTTCTACTATAAACATCGTGCAACATGATCTCTTACTATACGCCGCCGTTTTGTTCGTTCCGAGGATGGCATTTAAGACGGAGAAATTCTTTTGCATACTTTCGGAGTTACCTGGACACAATTGTCTGCTAAGATAAACTGAAGAGACCTGTATATAAGATTAGAAGTAATATTTAGCTTCCGATTGTTATACATTTATAAAATATTTAATTCTCTAATATTAGGTATAGTAAAGTGTTTCAGAAAATTTAGTCAGGTTTTCTGTTTAGTTGGGATATACTCGAACATTTAACGAGGTAAATCAATTTCTCCTTACGTCGAATTTCGAAAAATTAGTACACAAATTTCTATATTTGCATAAATATCCGCAGTCTACTAATGTGAAACTGTTTTCGCAAATTTCTCCATTAATAAGCAGAATGTATCGTCACCTACAGAACATTGACACACATAATAAGTTATTTATTTATTATTATTTTATTTTATTTACATTTTTTAACTATATGTTCTATTTTCGTAATTTTTAATACACTCGTCCTCTTTGAAAAGCCTACGTAGAAGGTGTTTCAGTAAATATTATATCAATTTATGTTTGTTTCTGAAGTTATATACAAGATTTGTAAAAAACCGTGGTGCAACAGAGGCTTGTGATGAGCTTGTTTTGAGACTCTGATGTAAAAGTAAATAAAATATACGTGAAATGAAATATATGTGAAATGAAATTCATTTTGTATGAGGCTTCATTTCTAAGATAATTGATTTTGAAAAAATCCAAATTTCTTCATAACATATTCTATTCGTTCTCCTAAGTAATTACATACATAAATTTTACTGACAACAAGCAAGAAAAAACATTTTCTACTTTAACACAAAATATTGAAGTTATTAGTGAAACCGAGTTCAGCCACCAGAACTTATCTTTGCCTAACACTCAGCTTGTCATTACTTATACACTCAATAATTTAAGAGAAATCCAATAAATTCAATTTTCGGATGAAAATATACATATACATATAATTGAACGTCTCATTTATTACATTATACCCTATTCAATGGATTTTATTAGTCTAAAAATTAATTTGTTAATGGAATTGAAAGTAATTTCTTATAATTCCATCGTTATAAATATCTAATTCAGTTCTCTAACGAATTAAATGTATATTACTCTACATCTGTCTTGTATAGAAATGTAAACGATTCATTAATTATCGCGGTGCTCGCAAGAAATTCGCACTATTATAAGTGGTAGTAATTTTCGATGAACTTCAAGAATAACTTCGTTTAAGAAACTCGCGCTTCCTTTTTCTTACAAGAGGTCCTTGCCGTCTAGATTTCCCATAGGAAAGGTAGAGTTAACTTTCTTAAGAAAAACGCCTGCAGAATATTTGTTAGGAGCGTTATTTATAATTCCATGGAAAAATTCAAGGATTAAGGCGCCCGTTGCTCCTTTCTGCAACAGGAGCGATTAAGCGTCTTTAAACTGATCATAATTCATTCGGGAAGAAACGAATCTTTATATGTTTCTTCCTGTATGCACTTCAATTTCTTTAATCTGACTTCAGAATCAAAATCAGCGAGATCAAAAACCCCAAGAAAAGCCTTAAATAAAAAATTGACGATTTTTTAAATTTTACTGCCACACCCTGCCAGGAGTATGCCTTTTCGGGGCATTGACAAAACTCGAAATTCAGCACAGTACATATGTTATATATGTACATAAATTTTTGGCCATAAAAGATCACTTTTTTAATGAAAAAATGTCTGAAGTCCTAAAGTCAACATCTATAACCCATTAAATTTCCAATGTTACGAATATATTGTTTTAGTATTGAAATAAGTTCTCGTAAAATCATTCCAATGAGGTGCCATTAGCCCCGATAATAGAGGTATCGTTTGCACAGACATTGTTTCATCCTCAATTTCTCCGTGATCGCGACGCACCGTCTCAAACTTCAAACTGACATGACTGGAACACAACGTCTTACGTGTCCTCCCCACCTTCCTCTCGTCCTATCGAACTATCTTAAACCCGTTCTCCGTCCGTTCGAAAGACATCGCCTGCAGAATTTATCCTCGATCCGATTCGCGTATCCGGAATTATTATCTCCGTTGCATTGGGTACAAACGTCGAATCTATCGAGGAAATCTAAATAAACGAGCAGGACAGTGATTCCTCGACGAATGCAATACGTGCAACTGCGTTATTCCCACCATTGGGGGAGTCCTCCTGTGGAACCAATCAAAACAGAGCAAACAAAGCTAAGCAGAGGTTCGGCTTCGGGCAAAAAACAAATTTATGATGGCCGATATACTGTGTATATTACAGTAATGTCTCGTTGAGTGCAACATACTTTGATCCGCTTCGAAGTATTCATGGCAAGGCGGAAAGGTTTTCAGCCCCTCATAAATTTATTTGTTACCCAAAACCGAGACTATGCTAAGCTTCTGTTTACTCTGTTCTGATTAATTTCAAAGCCCCCGACCCCCAGCCAGTGATGGGAATAACGCTGTTGCTCGTATCGCATTCATCGAGGAATCACTGTACACCAATTTTAAATAATTACTTCAATACAACACAAAATTTAAGAAAGCTTCCGAATTTATAACTCCAGCCTTCAAGACGTTAACAGAACAAACAATCCTTTCTTCAATTCCAGTTTCTACAAATTTCCCAACAGTCTACAGATCAGGTTCACCCAATTTAACCCAATACTTTAAACCGCGTCCAGTGATTGGATTCGTAGCATCGGAACCGAAAGCCCCGAATCGATCCCCGGCCCGGCAAATTCCTCCGTTACACACTGTACATTCATCCGAATCGTGGATACGCTCGCGTACAATGTATGCACGCCAGCTCCCTTGGCAGACGGTGGAAAAGTAACAAGGGGATGGGTGAGGAAGGGTAGTAGACGCAGTGGGCGGATCGATATTAAAATAGTGACCGAATTCCAGCGCGCCGCAACCTACCCTAACACCCTTGGCTCACCCTTAAACTTGTCTTCTTTCTCCTGGCGGAACCGCATTCCCATTTTACGCTCCCCTTTACGAGATACGCTTCTGCAACGGCGTGGAAGGGGTGCCGCGCGCGGGGAAAACTTTCCTCGTAGCCGGCGAGAGGAAGGAAAACAGCTCCATAAAGTGAAGCCGAAATTCACTGCGCCCGTCGGGGCGACGGAGGAATAGGGGGATGAAAGAGAGAGGACGGAGGCGGTGGCGTCTCACAGACTCAGCTGAAAAATAACAGCCAGATCCGCCCGAGGAACGTACCGCGTGGGACCTTAAGGCTTGCCATTCGGACGGCCCGTGCTGCTTGCGCCGTATTTACGGACTCTGCCTTCTGAATGGTGAATCTTAAACGATGCCGCTTCCGGCCGGAGGGGGATCGGAGTTTAGACGTCGGACGTCTTGAAGCCTGGAGCTACTGTCGCGATTCGATCCGAACGTGTATACGAAAATTTGAAGGGGACTTTTGATTTGTCGAGCTACACCTGCCTCGACAAAGAAACTTCCGTCAATATTGGCATTTCACCCTTAACTGCAGACGTCTTGTCGCTGAGACGAGTATAAATTTTTATTTCACACACAGGTGGAGAATCTTGGAAGCGTTTGAATACACTCAAACCTGTTCTTGTGCGGTCCTTTTCTGTGCGAGTTTTTTTTATGCGATATGTAAAAAAAATGTCTATCAAAATGCATAATATGAATAAAAAGTATCGAATAAATTAAAATTAATAGACGTAAAATAAAAGTCAACTCTGAACGAGTGCGAGGTAGCATTTTCAAGTGACGAAAGTGATTTTGAAACAGTTCACTACAAGAAAATCCATATACCATCGATTACTGTTACGCATCGCATACCATAAACATTTACAGTTAGAACCGTATACGTACGAAAGACTTTTAGAAATAACTTCCCTAATTTTATATTTTTTCTGCCCGGTGACAGTGGCTATTGCTATCGAACAAAACTTTCTTTCACTCATTGTAGACAGTTATTTCTCTTCTTTGATCTCTTTGTCAAAAGGTTCGACATTTGGTCGACAGCCGTTTTCGTCCGCGCGGTACTAGCAGAATTCGGAACAAACGGGTCATAAACCTGTACCCTTCGAGTAAGTGCGTAGTTTTCGCCCGGTCTAGTCAAACCTTGAGCGACCAACTTAATGGTTTGCACATGCACACGTTACCCTGAGGGAGAGGTTGTACTTTTCCATGACGTCTTGGAAAATCCAACGGATTTCTCCTCCTTCAGGACAACCAATCAGGGGACAATATTTTTAGCAACCGCCTTCATCCTTCAGCCAATCAGGCAAAACCTATATTTTCATGGTTTTTCACTGCCAGTTCAAAGTCAGTCGACCAGCAACAGTTAAAGAGTCAACAACAATTTGCACTCTGTATACACTTACATATAAGACTCCGGAGTAACCTCATAATCTGTATCGCGTATCATACTTCGTCATTTTATTCATCACTCAATAGTTGTATCAATAGTTTGTTTTGTTATTTGTTATCATTAAATCCACATATACTGTTTCCATTTTTATTTTATACCAAACTACTATCCTGATCACGTTAATTCGTATTAGGAATCGCAGAATTTCGGTGTCGGTATTAATCGTGTCGGAGATTTACGACCTTCGTTGACTATCATAGTCTTACCGTGAGTTCGCGCGAAAACAATTACTATAACAATTAATGTTATAAAGTATTTGAAATCGATACGCGCAGATTGTATTAATTACGTCCATTCAGCTGAACAGAGGGCTGATGCTTGTTATAATTTGGTGGTCAAAGCTGTATGGGAGAAGTCGATATGGCGGTGACGGGGTATCACGAACTGACAAAATACTCAAAACATGTATTAGACGCAAGTTGTAAATTACCTGACAGTTTCAACGCAGCATTGTTCTAAGGTATGTCGGGGGTTAATGTCCGTTTCAGTTACATAGAGTTACACAGCGACAGTTAGGTATTTCGGTCTTGAGATCGGCGTAACTTTGTGTCAAAGTTTGAGTTAACTAATCCGAGCACGTGGAAAACGTGAGTCGCATGCATATCGCGAATTATGATTCCGTTAACCATATATATAAGATCCAGATACGCATGGTTAACTGCCACGAAAGTATTGTTTACTTCGTAAAACGTATTATCTTAAGACTGTTCAGAAATCCAAACGTAACTTATAGGTGGACTGCGGTTTTTTATGCAAGTATCGATTTTTATTATCCATTCCACGAAACTGGCATCAAACAGAAATTCGTTTACGTTATTAAGTATTCTAGGTTCCAAATATAACAAAAACCTCATCAAACTTTGTTAAATATTTTTATATACCGAGGGTCAACAATTATATACAGTATGAATGCATAAAATCCGCAGTCTGTTTATAATATTACATAAATAATACATTATAATATATTGTAATATAAATAATAAAATAAATGTAATATATCAATTACATATTATTTATATTGTAAATTGATAATCTAGATAGAGTTTTGCAAAATTTTTAATTAATTTGTTTTAGTATAACTACATTTCAAGTAATAGATTCTAAAGTTTTTAATTGTTCTCTTTAATGTAACTACAATAATATTCGGTATATGATTTACTCATATATATGACGGTACACGCAATTAAGACTGGTCATATTTCATGTTTGATTAATGATAGAAAAGAATTGTATGATACATATAGGAGAAAGTTGAATAGCATAAAAACATCTGTCACTTTTTCCGTAGGCAGTAATCTTACGATCCACCTAAAAAGTGGAAGTGTAACTGTTCAACACAACTGCATATTTTGTCCACTTTAATTGATTTTTCGACACATTCTATCCATACAATTGTAAGCGTAGACTGTGTTAGAATAACTATTAGTTCGTTAGATGTTTTAGATTGTTTATAACATACCCTATTTTCCTAACGCTATCTGAATATTGTTCTCTTCGTTCAAGCAATGTATCATTAAATACATTTTCACTTTAATGTTCTTTTGATAAATCTCTTGATTGGTATTTCTAATATATCTGCAATATCTTCTCGTTTTATGTTCGTAAATAATTATCGAATATTTATTACGATGTATCTTTAAAATTTTGTCACTGATCACAGTTAAAATAAAGAACTGAGGCTTCGTTGGAGTACATTATTTTGAAGAAAAACGAAAGCAAGCACGTAAAAAACCGCTTCTTTACCCTTTTCATTAGAACATTACCCTTTTCACCCTTTTTAGCAATTTTGAGTTCACTGCATAAAATGTAAAATAATACACGCTGTATTTATTTGTGACAAATGATCGTGCTCAAAATAACACCCGTAGAACGAATAGAAACAAAGGTTTTCGGCTTCGCAACTTTTTCCAAATGAAATTACTACCTCTGCGTCACGGCCGAATGAATGAAATTCAACAAAAAAGGTCAGCGAATACGTCAAATTCGTTGCGTGCGTCGCGTCGATTTCACGTATAGAATGTTTCGCGTCAAGCATTCGAGGCCCACACGAGGCTCTGTTGTTTGATCGAATTTTGGAATTTAAAAAAAAAAAACATTCCTTTTTCCCCCGATCGTCGAAAAAACAATCGGCATTGGACACCAGATATGGAAGCGCTTATCAGATTTTCGTTCTTTGATGGTTTTCGTTTTGAGATCAATATCGTTGCAAGTGTTCCGGCGTTGTTGAAAAGGGGAATGCTTTTCTCGTTTCTATTTTCACTTTGGCACGAACGGCCGAGTGTTTAGTTTTCCACGTGACGTCTATGTTTCTATAAAAACGTCTCTCGTTATTGACAGTCGCATACAAAACGTTTCGCGTGTTAAAAAAACTGTCATTAGTGAAGCGTAAAGGGA
>NW_015373886.1:1870800-1945699 GCF_001272555.1 Dufourea novaeangliae | reverse complement strand
TCAGCAGAACAATTTAGTTCAATTATAATTGAAACAAAAGAATGAGTAACCTCCTTTTTTGTACTGTCAACATACCTGCATTGAAAATCATTTTATATGTGCCGTATGTTGCAAAAGTTAATCTTATCTTATACAATTTTATGTGGTCCTCCGGTGATGCCATTTTATACTAGAAATTCTCAATACTATATGAATGGTTCATCATCAATTAAAAAAATTAATGAAATACAGGGTGGCGCAGGTAGGGTAGTACAACTGGACAGGGGATGATTCTGTAAGAAAAAACAAGTCGGAAAAGAAGAATACATTTTTTTCACGCATGACTTCGTTTTCGACAAAACCCACTTGGAAATTTTATCACGTACATGTGTATTCGTGGTGACAATAAGTAGACGTGGAATGTGACGAACAGACCCGTTAGCCAAGTCCCATTCAATTGCAGGCGTAGCCATTCGGAAACAAAGCATCATAGGAAAACATTTTATACCATATTTTCGATTTGTTTTTGCATGTAGAATAACATCCTGGCTGTATGATTCCTTATCGAAAATTAAATCAAAAGTATAGAATAAAATTTATTTATCTGAGGCTTAGTTTTCGAGAAAATCGAATTTGAACATTTATATAGAATGCATGTGTTTGTTCTGGTGGTAAGTAGAAACTTTTTTTAGAACACTTTATACTTACTGTTGCATAGAGAACAATCTTCTGCTCTCTTGTAACATCAGTTCCGCTGCACTGTATACAGGGCGAACGCAGTTGCTCGATCGAACATTTTTTTTGCCAGTATAACATGATTCAAGCAGGGCTTTAAAATGATTGTAATAAATTTTTTGTCAACCCCATTTGTTCTGAATTTTCAAGGTCACCTTCAGTTTTTTATAGACAAACCTTCGATTTTTTGACGCCCATCTTTAAGGATAGGTACTGAGACGAAATCGGCGAGCATCATAACAAACAAAATTATTTCTTCTAAACCAAAGAAAAATTAAAAAATATCATGTACCTCAATTAAAAAAATGTTCAAAATGATGTCCATCAGCTGCACTCATGGTTAAGCATGCAACAAAAATTTCGATCGAACAACTAGCAATAGAATAATCTAAGCTGTTCACATTTCGTAATCCACCCTGTATATGTACCCCTGTTATTAAGATAAATTCGATTAAGATCAAAATGTGATAAGTAAACATGAATCCAGGAATCCATGTCCACCACGAAGCTATTATATCCGAAAATTTTAAAAAATTTGAAGAAAACTGAATTGTAGAATGAACAGATTGATGAGCCATTTTCGAGCGAATACACATTGGTCAAATAATCAATAGAATCCGTTTGCGTCACATTTAGGTATTAGAGCAATCTGTGTAATAAGCGTAATTGCGTTTGCATTGTTCCACGACAATCGAGCGCAGAAAGAAAAACTTTGAAACAAAGTTGGCAACTGTCAGGTTTCGGATAAGTATTAGATTCTTGCAGCATATTTCCCACGTCATTAGTACACTGCCGGTATGAACTTTCGAGCGGTTCGACCGAAGAGCCTCGTGATTGCCGGCGGTGCGCTGTGCACCGTAAGCGTCGCGTTTTGTAGCTCGACCATCTAAAACAAAAAAAAAGATTCAGGTCTGTTGCCTCCCCTTGTTAAAACAACAGTTTTTCGTTTGTCCAAAATTGGACCCACCGAAGAAGGTAATGCACGATGTGCCACAGAAGTTACCAAATTGAATATAAAACAATAATTTCTCGTACGATTATCAAAGTTTTTTATCCACAATTCGTTGTTCCAGTTCTTAATTACTCTATCTCCACGTCCAAAAACATCACTGCTGCACGCCCATAATTTTTTTCGCATTCACGTAAAACTAATAACATATTCACTTCTGTATCAAACATAGCCATAATCGCAATGTTACTGCTTGAATAACAGCTCTAAACTGAGAACGTTTTCATGGATAATTGAGTCAAACTCCAGAATTATAAATATTATTGTTTTTGTTTCTTCACGGATAAGCAAAGGACTCAAGCACGTATAATTCAATAACGTAATTTCCGAGCGCTTCACGTAAGTACCTACAAGTCGAAATTTCAAACTGTTATATCTCATTAAGAAAATATCTGACAAAAAAATGTTTCAGACAAAATTTACTTGTTTTTTCCTGTAGAATCTAAATATATAACGTTTTATAGGGGGTTCCATTTAAAATTATAAAGGTACACCCGCCCCCCTCTTAAAGAGGAAGGGGGGGCCACTTCACGTTTATGTAGTTAGAAAGGCCTTTCAGATTAATGCAATTTAAGATCAAGAACTTTAAAATCGATGGCATAGTTTTCGAGATATCGAGCTGTTAAGAGTCATGTGGGCCACCCTGTATATTGAATTTTTAAGAAACAGTAAAATTTTAATTTTTCTTCTTATTTAACAGTTCGAAGATGTAACGTAACCCCCTAAATTAATTAATAAGCTGGAAATCATTGTCGGTGATTTCAGTGGAACACGAACGACCCGCGATCGCCGATAAAGAATAGTCCATCAACCGATCGGTCGATCCCGTTCGCCAGGAAACACCACGGGTACGCGCGTATACATCGGGCAGATGATTATCGGCGTAACAGCGACGACGCTGTATAGATAAATTATATTTCGAGCGCCCTTCGGGCTCCGCGAAGGCCCTCGTCGCGCAGCGGAACATCCGTCGCGTGGGAACTTGGAGCATGCGACCCGCTTTATATCTTGTAAAAGGTTAAACGGCCTCTTTAACGCACAGTTGCGGCAACCGCCGTTCTCGGAGACCTTTCTATAGACGGGAAAGCGCGTCAAACGGTGTCCCTATCGAAGACTTCGTGTCCGTTCGCTCGATCGATTCGCGTGGTACCGCGCGTTTGTACGTGGATCGACGACAGCATCGTCATTGGATCAATTTAAGGGGTCAGGACAGTGTAACGCTCTGAAATAGAGCATACCTTTAGGAATTATTGAAAAATAGGTTGATGCAAAAGTTCGTCCCGTTGTTGGATCAGTTATTTAGCCAGAAACCTCAGAATTTCTATGAGCGCGGGATTATGCAGCTACCGGAAAGATGGAGAAAGAATCATTTTCATCGAACAGAACGGCACATACTATATTGATTAAATATCATTTTTAGTAAATAAAATTTTTCTTCAATTTTTGTCAAATGGGACAAACTTTTACGTGAACCGAATATTTCTGTAAAATTCAATCGATTGAATCTTTTTAGAACTTCGTGCATTTATTAAGGCACTGTTAAAATATTAATTAGCACCTTTTTATTAATAGAAACGTATAATTTTCACGTGGCATGTCTGCAAACTCAAGCCTGCAAAGAAGTGCGATTGGCCTGCATGATGACGGTATTCTAGTCATTTCAAATGAAATGAAGAAAATAAAAAATTTCGATCAATTGTATGCTTGAAGTTGGAGGATGAACCAACTTTAAGGGTATAGAATGAAAGTTGTAATTATAGTAGCAATTTAAATATCAGATATCAAAATCTCGATTTCTTTTAGTATTTCACATTGACACAAAAATATATAACTTATATCCGGTATAAAATATATCCAGTATTTATTCATAGCTTTGATGGCATAATACCGGTATCAAAATTATACCGGTTTAAGTCCCTGGTTTTACCTACGCGCATGGGACTGTTTGACTAGGTGTCTGCTGCAGGCTGTAACTTCGTTAATTTTATGAATTTCTGAATAAAATGTTCAAGGTATATAGATTAAAGGTACTACTAACGAATTGAAATATTTTTAAAAAATCAATTTTTCTTTATCCACCCAGGTGTATATAGTCCCATAAGGAAACAAAGTAGGAAGAGAGTGGTGTACAGAGGTTGTCGGCGAATATAAAGGCATAGTGACCTGTCGAACGTGTTGTAACGGCGTCCAGTTACTCATGCCCTCGGATGAAATTAATCAAACTCGAAGTAGGTGTTGGTCCGGTCTAACGAGAGGCTCGTGTCGGATCCCTTTCTTCACGAAATTTCTCGCGATCCCACCCCGCCCCGTTTCGTTCCACTTGCCCTTAGCCTTTTGTAGCTCTATCCGGTTACACGTGCATGCAAATGAAGGCGGAATGAGTTTGCCGCCTGGCGGATTGATTAAATTTCAAGGTGTGATAACTGGGAAGCATGTAATAATGCAACGGAGCATGCAACACTGTTATAATGCCGCGTTAGATTTTTAATTACCGTGCGAGATCGTTGCAAATCCGCCGGCCGAATTTTCCTGAGAAATTGGGTTTCGTGAAAGGAAAAACGAGCATCGCGACGTGATATGATGGACTGTAAATGAATCCGCGTAAAACGATGCGACCCTATAATGTGGACATGTTAGAAATGACCGCGTGAAGAATAAAATGAAGGCAGAGTCGTGTAAGAGCGGCTTGCTCTACTTTCGAAGGACAGACGTCTGAAATTTTGAATATGAACAGTTATAGTAGAGTGTCATTTGGCAGCAATTGGATGAGTATATTAGATATAGCAATATGTCATCCACTATTTATTGATAAAATCAGTATTTGTTCCTATGGGAGTCGGGATCTGTATCTTTTTATTTATATTTATAATAATATTCCAACATTCTATATCATTTTTATTCAGTGGATAGTTGAGAAGATACTGTTAATTTAGAATGCATCTTCTTATAGTTAGAAGACATAGTGAATTACTTGTTGGTACATCTAATATGTTAAAAAATTTTTTTATCATTTCGAATTAGAATGTACTCTTGTCAGGTTTAATTTTTTTATTTGTCACGGGCAAGCGCTGGAAATTTCGTGCTCAAGCTACTTGTGATTTGTGGAATTAAATGTATAGCGTTTCTTTATCCTTTTATTCACGAATTATTTACATTTTAATACGAAGTTAGTTTTCTTTAATTAACTGAAAGTTTAACTCAATGTTAGTTGCTGTTTTTTGAAAATTTCTGTTCCTAAATTTTTCAAAGCAGAAAAATATGTTGTACTGACAAAATTTGTAATATAAAAATAAATATTGTTCTAGATATTATACCTATATACCTTTTATTGTATGAATATACGCTCACGTGCATAAGTGTAATACATAGAACTCCTTATTTAGATACGCTTTATAAAAAAGTACCATTCATTTATAACGGTAAAAAATTCCAACTATCAATCTCCTTATTCATACTTTTATTAATCTACAAGATCACGTGAAAAATACTATGAAATTCCTAACAGATACCAACCTATTTCACAAATTCTAAATGAGCCACTCGTAGGACCCAGTCGCTAATGCCTCTGATGTCGACGCGACGCTAAACCGACACACAAAAAAAGAACGCAGTTTATCAAAAATACTTTTTTTTATTTTTTGTATAAAATTTTAAGAATTATATTTCTATTTATTAGTATGAAAATTACGTTGTCTGTGAAACCTGTATCCATAAAAATCAGCATTGTCCATAATTTATCTGTTAGATAAACAGGTGAATGATTTCGCAATCAGTATACTTGAAAAAAAATGACGTTTCCTTCCTCACCAATACACATGTGCGTATATTCGACCGGCAATCAAAGCTCTTAACATATAAATAACTCCAATACCAAAGATACTTTCACGCTTGCGTAAGATTAATATTATCAGCCATCATTATTTTCAATGACTCAGTTCTCTGGTAAGATCATTTTTCTCTTCTCCTTGCAGGAAATCAGTACGGAAACGCAGGTAGCAGTAAAAAAACTCAACCGAACACGTAGTAGGTAGCGAAAACGCGCAATTAGGAATTTCCAGAGCGTGTTAAAATGATGCATCCAGTTCAAAGTCAAAGTACCTCGTACATCTTTCGGTACGTTCACTGCCTTTTATGTTAGAACCGAAGACATTGGATTAATCGGCACGGATTTGCTTGGTATGTTTTATCTGAATGACGAACTGATATTCATCTGTTTCCCGTTTATTTCCAATCGATGTACAACACGTTGGAATATTCTTGCGGAACGTTCAAGTTACGGCTGACTTTGCTAACTTCCGGGACACTTGACTCACAACTTCGTGCTCGAGTTTCCAGGGCGCGGGCTCGAAGGAGGGAAAGATACGTCTTGGACTGTCATCTTGATCGTTGTGATTGACGTGATTTTATTGGCGATGTGTACCGCTTACTTGGAATTCACTGTATAAAACTTGCTAATACACTAATAGTAGAAGGGACGATATTAACATCAGAACCATCAAACTCATCAAAATGACGAATTTTAACATTCTTATTTTATAATTTCTAAAATTATGAAGGTACTTTCATTGGAACTCGTGTTGACTTTTAATTTATTATAGATTCTTCATTATACTATATTATGGTATATTGTATTATATATTAAACATATAAATAGGTTATAGAATATAATTTAGTATACAGATCTAGTGTAAAAAAGAAAGTAACTTTCAGAGTAAACAGCTTAATAATTAAAGCTGTTACACGAAAATGTATTTAATTGAAATAATACTACACTTTTGGTTACAAATTGAACTATGATAAGAGAAAGTAAATAAGTAGAGGTTGCAGAAATCAAATTAAAAACAAAAATGGAAGAAACAAACATTTATCGTTACTAATTTTTTATGAAAGTGTAAGATTTTACGATTTAATAGCGTGCAGTTTCGAAATTTAACCTTATAAACAGACTGCATAGCTAAATAAAGATTCTAGTAACATTTAATATGTATTATCTGTGCATTATTATTAACATATTAGAATCCATAGTATAGAAGAGAAATTTCTGTTTAATTTGATTTTTTCTGTATTAGTATCCAAAATTGCAAATTTGCATAAACATCCACAGTCTACTTACAAAGATGTCCATTTACATATGCCTATAATCTTTCACAAACATTGTATTTTCTGGCACATATATTTAAATTATAACTTATTGGTCGTCAAGATCTGTCTTAACAGTCAATTTTTGTTATCTCTGTGGTTTGTCCAATTATATTTCTGAGCGCCTACGAGTCATGTTCCATCTCGTACTAAGAAGATATTCTCGTTCTCTGAATCCATTTAAAAAAAATAGTAATGAATTAAACACAACGACTATTTTTACGTGCTTCTTTCAGGCATGACTTAAAACAAAATATAAGAAAATTATTTTTGCAATGTTTCATATTATTTATAAGTAGGTACTTTAATTAATATTAAAATGTTGCATTTGATTGAGTATTTTATTTACTGAGGAAAACATCCCCGAAGATAGGTCAATTTTTCGGCCGTCAAAGTAGAAGGGCCCCTTAAGAAATCGCTGGAGGAGCTAACTTAATTCCGACGTTCGTTTAAATTTAAGTTATTTCAAACATAACTTTACGCATGGTTTATTTAATTTTCATTTTTGTGCAAATGCATTTGCATCTTGCATTTACATTTCAAAGCCAACTGTATTATTGCAAGGTCATCTTTCCTCGTAGAACATCTTCTGCACGAACAATTGCCTCATTGCACACTAAATGTCTGACATAACTCATTAAACTACCCACCGTAACGCCATGTAACTTTGAAGTCGCACATTCATGTAACCGTTTGTTTTAAGTTTTATTTATTATTTTCACCCTCGGGTGGCGCGGCATCTTACTGTTGTACCACTCCTCCCTACTTACGGATTTTAACATATGTCTAATAATAATAAAAATAGACAAATAACAAAAAAAATACAACGTGTAAAAATCGTAAATTAATTATTATTTCATATCCAAAGATTAATATTTGCTATTACAATTTAAAAAAAAGTAAGTTTTATTGGATTAACAAGTATGATTATAAAGGAATAAAATCACGGTGCCGTTTCTAGTTCAATCCGAGTTCATCGACTGAATCGAAACTCCCGTTACAAAATCTGAAAATTCTCCTGAATACAGAACATGGTCACACACCCTGTACACAATCATTTCTTTCGGTACAGTAACATCTCCACAGGTCAGTCTCATTGAACCGATTCCCGCATTTCCGGCCGATTAGCCAACTGCTTATCCCCTCCAAAAAAGGGAGTAATTTCGAACAGCGCGACAAAAAGTCGTAAAACTTTCCGCGACGATTAATAACAAAGTTCAGGGCAGAAGCGAGAACGGAGGCGTGTAAGCGAAGCGCGTCCGAAAGGGCGCGGGATCGCGTAGTGGCCGCTGGAAATTTCATAATTACTCCCGGTCGAGGTAAAACCGACGCAGGGATCATCCGCAAAACAAGTAAAGGGTCATCGGTACAATTTACGATCAGGGGAAGGGGGGGGTGGCGGGGCGGCTCGGTGAAATGCATTACCATAAAAACCGCTCTAATCACGGGTACAGGGGGAGGCTGGTAGCAGCAACAGCCATACACGGAGAGTATGTAACAGGGTCCAGGCTCGAGCGAGAGCCCAGTCTCGCGATATTATATTTTAAAGACCGCTAGAGCTCGCGCGCGCCCCGAGTCTCGTCTGTACGCGTACACTCCACTTTATCCGTGCCGTACCATGTAATAACCTCGGACTTCCTGTTCGTGTAAAGAGCCAGTTATACACATACGCTCATTCACTATGGATAAAAGTGAATCGATAATGATACGCACTCGACAAAAATGGCGGCCGCCATCAGGCATCAGCCACTTGCATAGCGGTGGCGAGGGCCTCAGTCATCCCTGTCCCTACACCGAGCTCCCCCCTCCCCAACCCTCCCGTGGGAATAGTGGCGAAGCGCGTCGAACGTTCCGGCTGATAACCGTATTACAATTTAACGAGAAACCGGTGTCAGTTTTGTCGGTGCATAATGGCTCTGCCAACGATTCGGCGCTTACACCGCCGTCAGCCTGCCGTCGACGCGCCTCACACCGACGAAACCGCCGCGAGGAACGATCGTGTACAGCGGGCTGTAACGGCTGAAACTTGCTGAGCCGTTATCCCTGTCGTACCTAACCCCCCTTCTGGTCGACAATTGGAATCAGAAATCTCGCGATTCAATGCCACCCCTTTTGGTTTCCCTTTCGGCGACTGTATACACCCTGTGGTGTAACGAAAATGTTGGAGGACCCGGAATTGGGAGACTCGTCAGGTGATTTGAAACAAGTGTTTCCTTAGCAAACATGTTATCCGAGGCTTCGTTAACGAGATATTAACGAAAAACCCCGACCAATCGGAGCGCGAGTCTGCCGGTCGAATTCCCGCGGTGACGTTGGCTACGCGCTGCGATTGGTAGCCAATGTTACCGCGGGAATCCGGCCGGCAGACTCGCGCTCTGATTGGTCGGGGTTTTTCGTTAATATCTCGTTAACGAAGTCTCGGATAACATTTTTTCTAAGGAAAAATTTGTTCCAAATCGCCTCACGAGTGTCCCATTTTAGGGACCTCTAACATGTTTGTTACACCCTGTATAGATGTATGATATCCTGCTACCATTCTGGTACCGTGTATGACTCGAGGCTTTTTTGATTTTTATTCTTTTATCTCGATTAGTTAACTTCTCAATTTCCTTTCAGAATTTTATATGTTCTTGTCCAACACAGCACTTGGTATATTATAGGACGCGGAAGCTAAGAGTTTCGGAAAAGTATGAAAATAAAATTATCTATGTTTATCTAATCTGTCAGAATAGGGGTACTCCGATTGCTCAATAACTGTGAATATTGTGGTTGCCACACAAAGGTTAATGTCGCTTCAACCACTTGTATGGGTTACTAGCGAACCAAAGTCTAGGTTGACAGTTTACTGTAGAGTTTAGTATGTTTTGGGTAGGAGGTTTTGGATCGATTTATTGTCATTTAAATTGTCCGTCAAGGGGGTTGATGTGATGGTGTGCTCCACTGTCAGGTGAACTTTGCATAGTTCGCAGGTTGAGGGTTCATGTTTATCGAGGAGGTATTGGTGGATGAAATTCGTATGGCCTATTATTCTTCTTGAGATTACAATTTGAACTTGTCTTGGTTGAGTATGAGCAGTAGTCTTCTTGAAAAAGTAATTTTTAATTGTTATTAATCGTGGATAAGGAGTTCCATATTTTATTCCAATTTTCTTACGTCAAACGGAATAAAGATGAAATTTCGTTTTTGACTATCAAAGCAGTCAAAATTATTATTAGTTCGTGAAGTCATAAAAATGTCATAATAGTGTATTTTCTGAGATTCTTCGCTAATTTTATTGTAACATGTAAAGTAATTATTTTCAACAAACTCTCTGTCTCTTTTACCAATGTGATAGAAATAGAAACACATTGATCTTCGGTAGTTCTGATGTGAATATCCGTAAGAGTAAAAACATAAAAATGTCATCGATTGTATTCGTATATATTGTATAATTTATAATACAGTATACAGGGTGTTCGCGGTAAATTATATCAGCGTTTTTCTCGTAAGCCATAAGCATTTTAAAAAAATGTAACAGGAAGAACTTACGGTATATCTCACTGGCAATACGATAAGTTATGTTAATTTGTTATATTTACATTATTTTTCGAGAAAAAAAGGTGAACTTCAGTTTTTTAAATGGAATGTTATATGTCTTTTTAATGTCAGATGAAAGCGTGGGTCAAGACGAATTCACTCATATAAACATAATGTCTTCCAAGGTCATACAAGCTCAGAAATAAGAGGACCCCACATGGGATTTCTTAATGGGAATAGATTAAAGATATTCTTAATACTACATCGCCAAGAAATATACACGGCACACAAACTAAGATAAAAAACGCATTTGCATCCATTTCCAGTGCAACATTAGCACAAAAGTGCGAGGAATCTAATCAACAGAGCTCAGAAATGCATTCTTGCTAATAGCAATCATATCTTACACAATATGTAATCTTATGAATTTGTAGTTGCAACATACTCGTAAATAAAATGTTGCGAAATGTTCAATGTACATATTTTTTTTATTTCTGACTTTGTATGATCTTGGAAGTCATTGTGTTAGATATGAATGAATTCATCTTGACCCACGTTGTCATATAACATTAAAAAACATACAGCATTCCATTTAAAAAAACTGAAGGTTACCTTCGTTTCTCGAAAAATAATGTAAACATAAAAAATTGACGTAGGTTATCGTGTTACCATTAAGATATACTGTGAGTTCATCTACTTCCATTTTTTTGAAATACTTACTGTTTACGAAAAAAACGCTGGTCCAGTTTCCCGCGAACACCCTGTATAACGTTCTGTATCTGTATAGTAATCCTTTAAGTTAAATTCAACTTATTTACATTTTACCGATATTATCAATATTATCAATATTCATCGATAAAGTTATCGCTAGCAACACCTCTACATCAGCCTACAGATCTCCTCAATTACGCTCTCATTAACATGTCCACAAAAACAGAATTATTTCCGTCACCCCGCTTCTTCGCATCAATTAGACCGAAACACTCTTCGACAGGGGGTCGCAAGAAGAAACCTTCTGTTCCAAGATCTACAGATAATGATCCGACAGCGTCGCCGCGAAATGGCACTTTTTGTTCCCATTTCCCTCGACGTCCACGCGAATGCTTAAGAATCGCGGCCGACCGCGCTCGTCGTTGTAAAAAGGCGTACAGGAGTAGAAGAAATTGTACTTTGTACATATACATATATATACACATACGTACACTGAGGGTGGCTAAGACAAATTTAGTCGGTTTGTCACGGGGGCGGAACGGTGACAGGTGTACTAGCGCCACCACGGGGCCATTCGGTTTGAGTATTTATTGTATTTTATCAACGCGCAAGGCGACAATTTTTTTTCGCTTTTACGCGCCCGCCCTTCCTTTATTCGTCGCATTTGGGTCGTGCGAGCCGCGTGGGGTTGGAGGAGCTTTATTGTTTAGACGGCGAAAGGGAGAGAAAAAAAATAAAGGGAACAGAATAAGGAAAACGAACCCTGCCATCTCTCGAGCCGTTCTGGTTTGTCTCCCTTTCTTCCACAGCTTGTTAGAGGAACGATGCTGGCGTTATTTTAAATAGGGATCTGTGCCAGCAGTTATCACAGGGGCAAGCAAAAAGAAAAAAAGTGGCCACGCGAGGCTCGCCGCGTTCGTCGAAATAATGGTATAATTTAGACCGTGCCGGGGAACTGTTAAAAATCTTAATGTCCGTTTCCTAGGACCACGTGGGTACCCTTACATGGTTGTAATACACGCTTCGGAAAGGCCGGGGCGTCGTAATTTCGGCCTCGCTACACGCCTCTTAGCCGGACGATGAAAAGCGTGATTAGGAACGCATTTTAGCGAAATGCCACGCAGGTATTGTTATTTCAGGCACGCAAACGCGGGTAAACGTGGTTGTTGTCCAGGGCGGAGGGGGAGAAAGTCCTGTACAGTTGCGAGTTTTATCAGTGATTATGCATTTGCATAGCTTCTCTCGCTGGCGAAGCAGTGCGCACGGAGAATTCGAATACGCTTTTCTTCGTAGAGGGTACTGCACGTAATGTGGTACTAGATGATCTTGGAGGCATAATTGGGGTAAACGATAAAATATTTTGTTCCTTTCTGGTTCGTTTTTTTTGTAATTATGTGTTAAGAGAACGGGATTGTATATCTACTTTAACATTTTCATCGAGTTCACTTAGTACTGGAGATTATTCTGTACAGGCTGCTGGTGTCAGATACTTCAATGGTTGATTCTGGACTACAGCTAGTATGTATTATAATAATAATAATAAATTAGAATAATAATTTATTAACGGGATAAATACCCTTTTGTACAGAGTGATAACAACGAGACAAGGACGTACATAAAAATGGAAATAAATGATAAAGTTAAATTAGTTATTGACTATGCAAAGAAACGAATTCTTCAATGCTGGCGGAGAGTGATTAAACATGTTGACAGAGTTACAGAATTCGGTCGAAACAACCAAGTTGGCCATACTGAGTACGGTGAGTTTTGATATAAAATAGGTTGTGATAACGAGAGCTTCGAGATGGTACATGAAAATTTAACAGTTAATGTCCAGCAATTTACGTCTGTTTGCCAAGGTTGTTAAATTAAACAATGATTACGCTACGATGAACTAATTCCCTAAAATTATCTATTAGGACACTTGTCGAATATGTAGTGAATGTTACAAGTCATTACGAAATTGTTGAAAGTGTGAAATAAATATTGTTTAGGGGATATTAAAGCTCGATGGACAATGATTATGCTACTATGAAGTAATAAAAGAGGCTTAAACGATATAATTTTTACGATACATCACATTCGCTTCAAGTAAACCACAGTAAAAATACAACAACATTCTGTACCTCATGCAACGAGTTATTTAGTAACTATAAACAAAGGATAACGGTCATTTCGGGTGGAACAAGGTCAGAGACAGTTGTCAGTTGTTGGCTGGCCTTGGGACGCAAATGTTTTGGTTGTTTCTATTAATTCTTATCGTTGGAGGGACCGCAAAATGGAATTGGAGGCTTTGTTTTCAAGTTATTCAAAGTCAAACATTGGGGTCAGAAATGCCCCTCCACTGTTTCCTCTTGCTCGATAACTTTGTCTTCACTTATCCTTACATTGTTATTCTTGCTAAGAAACACCTTTTTTTACTACCTTTCCGCCCTATACCTATATGGGATTGGAGTGACGTTCTCTTAGTTCAGTGGCAGTCGCCAACGTGAACAAATCTAGCTAGTACGAAATAGCCTTCAAAGAGGAGTATCTTCCTTGTTTTTATAGTGTTAATTTAATTTATTATACTGAGTTTAATTTAGTTAAAATTAGATCATTTAGTGTTTATTTTATGTGTGTGCTGCGGTGATATTTCTTTATCTTTAATGATAGTTTCGACAAAAGAATAAATTCTAACTTCGTCAAGTTCAAAGTGTTAAGTAAGGATTAACAAGAAACCATAGAGATGTTAGTAAGTATAAATAGTTTATTTAAAAGTAAATAGGATTTTTTTCGAGTACTACTTACTATATTTCATCATTAAAACGATATGTCAATGTGCACTGTTTACAACGTTTAATGTGCACGTTAAGATCTCAACAAATTAAATATATTCGTGAAAATATTGTAGAATGCAACTAAATAGAAAACACAACGCTATTTTATATATTATTTGGGTGTAGTTTTTGAAATTTTAATAGTTTCAGGTAAACAGAATAGTCAACATGTCACACTGTATATGAATCATACTGTATTTTTCACTGTTGGTTTAGAAAATGATGCCAGAAAGAAAAGTTTAAGGTAATATTTTTTAGGCGATAATCGTAGTGACAAGTGGGTACAAAAACGATCAATCATCTGATAGCAGCGTGTAATATACCGTATACGCGTATACCGCACGAAACATTTACTTCGAGCCCTATATTTCATCTAGAACTACGTGTCTGAAGGGTGGAAATACTTTTCTTAAAAATCTTTAAGCGCTCATTTTTAAATTTTAATTCAGTAGTGGATAGCATGAAATTATTTAGCGTTTCGTATCACGGAACGAATATAATGGATATTGTTGTAAAAAGTATGCAGCCATAACACAATGTAGTTAAATTAAATTTATAATTAATGCCTGTATTACGTAGAATTTAATTAATACTTTACTTTGATGTATAATTTAACTTTTGATACGATTCGAAACGATGGATTTGATAGAAATTAATTTATCAGGATAATGAAGCTTTAATACCTTTTACAAATTTTATATTAGTTTTCGATTTTACAACGTATTTTACAGTGAAATGTGCAATATAAAGATTCTAATTGAATTCTTTTAAAATTATTAAAAACAAAAACCTGGTTATTGGTGTACTTTATCAAATGTGAAGATTGACTCAAAGTTTCTAATAATTCTAGAAGATTATTTGAACTACTTTACGTTTAAAACAATACATCTGTTAAACCATAGTACATGATTTGTTTAAAAAAGTTGTATCAAAGACTGCACCAGTGCTTCACAAAATGTTATCAATGATTCCTTCCTTGTTACAAAACTGAAATGGAGCTACTGAAAAAACATTTGAAAATGAAAGGAACGAATGTTATAAACACTATAAAAAAACATCTGCGATTTGTTTAGGGGAACTGTTACATCAATCCCATTCTGCGGTGAATTGCAAAATTATTAATACAATTTAATTAATAAGAACATTCCAAACATTGTTTCTTAAAGTAAAAATTCCTATTTAAAATACATTACATAATTTCAATAATATTCCAAGAGTATCTTTATTAAACTAGCAATTTCTTTTGGAAATACATATATTATAAAAAAAACCATTATATACTTCAGTAAATTATTCTTATTAACGCTGCTGTTCTCACGCGTGTATCCTATGAATCAAATTATTTCGAATTCTTAAATAATCTGTTCTCCAGAAATGGGCAATGCACAAAGAATAGACGTAAAATTTACGCACATACATTGAATAGTGATGAAAAAGATTTACAAACATGATACCTATTGAAATATAAGCTTTATTTCAGGTCATATAGATCCAAGGAGAACAGTAAGGTTAAATTAGCCCTTTATCTTACGATTCTTTTGTAGGCTGCACTCAAGAATTACTTGATCGTTAATAATTTCCCAGATACAAAACTACTTCTGTTCTTACGGCAAGTGTAACATTTACTATAAATCTTAATACCAACGAAACAGTATTTCACTTCGACTTAAACAAAACGAATTATTACGAATGTTCATTAAATGCAGTTTAAAGTCATCATCGCGTATGTATGACTCGATGTTATAAATCAAGGGGTTAAAACTAAAATTATTATTTTACTCCTTTAGAATAAAACCCAATCAAAACTTGTGCACTCGCGTAATACGTATCCAAACACACTGAGAACGCATAAAATTCGCGGATAATTCACGACTAATTGGAAGCTTTAACAGTTTCCCAACGTTCGACTCCTCGGATAGTGTTCATTCTCATATCGGTGCCCGCGCGCACGCATGCCGTGGTAAAGCACGTGAGATACTGCGTACGCAAGAACGCAGAGCGTCGATCTTGCAACAAATCTATTTCCACGGCGTGTAAAAACAGAAGACACGCCGTGCCGGGTAATGAACTAATCTAGCTGAGCCCTGCGAGCGATTGGATGGCGGGCGGGGTGGGGGGAGGGGTTGGAAAGAGGCGGAGGAACCAGGAGTCGTAGCCAGGAGGGCTGAAGAAAGGACGAGGGACGAAGTGCTTCTGCCGCGCGCGGCTTAATAACATGAGTTTTTCCACGGCTGGCTTCGGTAAACGTCGGGGAAAGGGGATGCGCGGCCGTTGAAAGGGCAAGGACCATCCTGCGAGTCGCCCTCGACGCGCAAAAATCCCTCGGAATTTTTGCTAATTACATTCATTAATTCGCCGCGCTGCTCCTTGCCCGTCGTCGTTCTACGCATACTGGAAATATGAGTTCGATTAATTCTTGTAATTAACGGGGAAGACTCATTTTTTTTTTGTGTGTAACATTTGTTGGGTTATTTACAGGTTTTTCGGAAACTGGATATCTTAATTTGGGGTGAAATTCTGAGATATCTTGTATTTACTTTGTCGCGAGAACGGCATTTGAGCATTTGTAGAAGAGTTTTCTTTTAATGTTGAAGATATTTACCATGGGAATTATGTCTTTTGGGATCAGCGATTTTTAGGGAACACTTGCTAAAAAGATTAGGGGATTTTTGTAATGAAGAACACTGAATTCTTTAGAATTCTGTAAGAAAATTGTTTGTCGTGATAGAACAAAGAAAAGAAACACACTTGTGTTGAATAGAACGAAATTTATTCCGATGTGAGAAAATGTAACTATTATTCATGTTTCTAATAGGGAAGAGAAATCAAGTAAACAGTGTTCCTTTTTAAATATTTGTTTCCACGTTGTGTGATCCAGACGAGATTGTCAGATTTTCAGGTTACCTAATAGAGTGAATGTCTAAAATCAAAAACACTTCTATATGTATAGTTGCATAGTAAGTATTTAATTTAAAAAGAAGATCGGTGAGCTCACCTTTTAATTAGTAGTATGCTTTGGATCCTAGGTATGCCGCAAGTAATCTCCTAGTCGTCTACCCATTGCGTATTATCTAGATTTGCAAATAATTACTATTTGTTTATTTAATTTTCATTGATGCTACCAGCAGAATATCATTTGTTCGCAAGAAATTAATAAGAATGTGTGTACTTATTTCATATTAATTAGGATATTCAATTTTTAAAAAATCATACATTATTTAATTACAAATTTATCATTTTATCTGTATGAATAGATAACTGTTAAGGACACAGATCATGTTTGGAGAAAAATTTACGGCAATGACAACGCGCTATATGAAGAATTTATCACAGCAGTACCTACTAATTTCGGAATTATATTCAGATTCCAAAGCTGCTGAATCAAAATAGCGATAAGAAAGTTCGAAATCAACAAAAATGTTTCTCACTGAAAGGAGAATTCATATTACTATGACTCAAACGTGATCGATAGTCTGAAATTCATTAATTCCGATAGAGACAATTTTAAGCCTGATCTATTACGAGTTTGATCCATTAATATCGACAGGGAACGGTTTCGATGATATCGATGTGCATTGCTGTGTCATTATGCTTAATGACTCCCCCGGGTATAACGAATAATAATATGCAAATAAGCTTGATCTGGATCTTTATGGATACGATGAAGTTTAATGGGACTGGCAGAATGCAAATACTGTAATGCCGCCGATTAATCAAACGGGTTACGAAAGATTACGTGACATTATTGCGAATGTGATACTATTCAGAGTGTTATAATGTTAATAGCCATCATTAACAACAAAGAAAAACTTGAAGTAATGGGAATTTTTGCACACACATTCATCATGATGTCTTTACTACATATGTAGGGTGAACTAATAACTTTGACCATCTGGAGTATCTTCTTTATTTTTATAAATACGAAGACACAATTTATAAAGTAGTACGGTACCGAAAAGCCATAACATGCTAGCAATAATTTTCTGTAGGTGGAAGATTTTCGGAGATATCAAGGTCACCCCTATTTTCTTAAACAACATACTATAATTTTTTATCCTCAATAGAATACCAGATTCTTAGTTGATTTCAACGATCTATAGTACAAGTTTTGTTTACATCTGCAAAGTAACAGAGCTACTCAAAGCGATGTAAATTATTGGTGCACCCTGTAATTAACGAAATTTTCTTTTGATATCAATTTTAGTACTCCTCAGAAATTACCAAACGGTTTCCATTTCGGATTCAGCAGAGAGCATTTTTTCCTAAAAATATCTTAAATACTTTGACCAGTAAGTGTTTCAGAACTCTGAAAGCTTCAGCAATCAATTTTTCTAATATCTTTGTTTACCAGATATTGTTTTGATTGAGAATAGCGAACATAAGCATTAGACAAGGAATAGGCATGTTTCGTGCAAAAAATATTTTTCTTTTATATTACACTTTCCATATACAATATCAGACAAAAGTAGAAGACCAATTCCTACGACTGACAATACTAACATTAGTTACGTTACGGTTTTCTTGATCCCACGTTTAACAATCTTCAGATGACTGGAATGAAGCGCACCGGAAAACGACATTTACTATACAACCTAATAATTAATTTCGTCAAGTAATATTCGATTACTTATTGGTACACTTAGTATATACGTTCTACATCCTGATCTCATACTTCCCTCCACAATAATACATACAAACATTCATAAATTATTACAACACCTCTAACAATACCCTTATAATACACACTAAATAATTAATTCTTCAAACTTTTGCCTGCTACTGTACATTAACTACTCGCTACTGTCAACGACCATATATCACAAAGAACGATGTTCCCTTCATATCCTATGAATTTCCCCAAAAAATACTAGCATTTCGAACGTTAATCGTCGGTCATATTAAATTCCCTCAGCCGGCCTGCGAGAATTAAATACTCTGCGGTACGTTAATGGTAAATTAATTAAGCAACTGGTCGACGTAGCTGAGTTGCATTATACGCCGCGGAACTCTGAACGGGGTGGTGGTAGTCTGCGTTTCATTTAAATAATCGTCGGACGGAACACGCGAATAAGAAAATGATTCGTCCACACTCTGATACCCCGCGATGACCGTGGTCGCCTTGGAATAAGTTTAATAACAACAGAGCGAGCGGCCCCGGCTTCTCAATCACCAGAGGTGTCCGCAGTCAGACTATCATTACCTGCAGGAGAGACACTCGCCCTTTCATAATGCCTCTCCCCATCGTTCTCTTCCCTCTCCCCTCTTACTCAGTGCCCTTTTCTTCGACATCGTCTTCTTTCTACGCTTCCTCTCGAATCACTTTCTCTGTTTCTTTCTGTTCATTCGCTGCTGAACGTTTTCTTGGCATGTTATTAGTTCATCTATAATATAATACTTCGATTTTGTAACTGTATATTAATACATTACCTACCTGTTGTTATTTATTATTTTTAGTAGATCCATGGATCAGCAGCCAAGGAACTATTATTAAACGATTCAATCACAATAGAAAATTATATTCATGGAAAATACCAAGAACTCTTATAGATAAACGTCACAATTCCTTCTTTAACCCTGATCCAAGGGTAACTTAATAAACTTCGCAGCTATAAGCAGTAACATTTAGAAGTCTATTAATAGGCTACCGGTCAGTAAGGTGCTAGGATATGTACTCGGTAAATGTTCGCAAGCTCTGGCATAGGAGAAGTATCAATCTTCAAAAGACTGACCCATCAAAAGCGAAGTTGGGTCATTTTTAACCCACACCAAAATGTCGTCGAAATATTTCATCAAAATCTTTAGCCAACGTTTTAACGTGCATACTTCTGTCTCGAGTCGGCCTCGTTCATCATCCGAGGGTTGACCAAATTCCTAAATCATTTTCCTCCTGATAATCCTCAAAACAAGACAAATTTGTTTGGTTCAAAATGACGATTATTATTATTCATGACTTCTATCCGTCATGGTTACTTTTTCCGAATTTTCAAGGTCATTGATATTTTTTGTACATTAACATCTGCTTCTTATAAAGCAACATTGTAGTGCATATCTAGACGAACTTAATGATTTAAATATGACTTTCAAGTGATTTTGAATGATAAATATTACGCCTAGCTTAATGTTTTACGAACATTCGAAGCAGCAACGCCAAAAGTTTCTTCATTAAAGTTGTAATATAAAAAACAGTCTCCCCGAAAATGCTCGGAAGCCAACGGAAATCAGTGAACTGGGAATTTGTTGCACAATAAACCTTTTGTACAGAAAACAAAGAATGTTGTCATTTGAAGGTTATTGTGTTGTAGGTTGTTGAATACTACAATATTGCATTACAAAAATCTGGTGATAAGGGCATTTCAAGAGCAATATAAAAAATGTTTAAAATTTCATTAAACCGGAATGATATTTGTGAAATAGAGTTTGAAAATTTGTTTACAAGTCTAGGTTCATACCACTGACACCCTAACGGAACTATGTGATTTTTTAATAATTTTATTCATTGTATTCAATAATTTCAAATGTTCATTAAATACGTTCAACGATTGCTATATAAAAATTATTGTCGTCACAGAAGTATATACAATCGAATTATACCGTACAAACAGAATCAACTGCATTCTAAATTACCTCTATATCCATTTTTCTTTACTTTATCTCCCTCGGTTATTGTTTCTTTGTTCTCAGTATTTTGCAGTGCGTGTATCTAAAATTAATTCCACTAGAGCCTCTCCGTTCCCTTTTCTTATCTCTTATTTGTACCGTGTTTATTCACCCTTCTTATATTTAACTGACAAACATCGTATCTCCCTCTTTATATATTCAGGCATGATCAGCTGTCTGCTCACACGTGTCGTATTCAATTTTAATTCAGCGACAGTATGACATTTCAGTAATAAAACTTTTTACATTTCGATGAATTTATATTACGAGGTAATTCCGGAACTCCATCGATTGGTTAATTCTTGTGATTTCCTTGTCAGTTATATCGACCGTTCACCAAAGGGGCGAAACCAAGACTCTTTCTTTTGATACGAATTTAATATCACATCCACTATAGCTAGTATACAATCAACTTCTACCTTTCTTAGTTTATGGTTCTATTCTTTTAGACTTTGCTTGACACGATAATTGGCCTACTATCAATATAGACAGTAGGATCGAAAATGGACCAAAGATGTCGAAAAAGAGGACCTGTCGCCTGGTCGCTGATTCTACGTGCGAAAATTAATCGTAAAGAAAAAAACATTTTTGGAAATCTGCTGGATACGCGTGCAGTTGAATACATAGGACTTGGCTAGCGCGTCTGTTCATTGCATTCCTTTTCTACTTACTAGCGTGACGAATACACGCGTTTAATTAAATTCCAATTTCAATTTTCTCGAAAACGAAACCACAAACGAAAAAAATTTATTCCTTTTTTTCGACTTGTTTTTTCTTATAGAATCACCACCTAGCCGGTTGTAGCACGGTTTTGGGGACACAAAGTATACAAACCCTCTTTCTAAATTTTTCTTTAAAAACAAGTATGGCGATTGAGAGTATACCATGTCATGTAGGGCTGAATGATGTAAGTACGTGGTTTCCAATGAACAGATTTCTGAAACAAAATGTCGACAATAGAACATTTATGTAGTAAATGTAAGTCGTCTACCATTCGACGTAAGATTTTTTCAACATTTTAATGTTTATCTGAATTATGGGTAAATAAAGGGTTACTTTCTTGCAAAAAATGAACGTTTTACTTTGAAGTGCTGCCATTTTGTTATTTGTTAACTAAACGAAAAAATATTTCTGTCATAAAAAATGCGGTATTGTCAGAACACATAAAGGTGGTTTAACTTCTTAACGCAACTACTCTACTCCCAGAAATAATTGTTCAATTCAAATAAGTTCAACAACAACAATAACACCCATGCGACTCGTTCTTCAAGTTCTAAGTAAACTTCCTTAGAAAATTTATATTACATAGCTTCACCATTATTCCAACCAATCAAGTATCATTTAAAGTTTAAAGCAATTCCTCTATTCCCCAGGAATAATAGTTCAAGTCAAATAAGTTCAACAACAATAACAACACCTAGGCAGCTCGGTCACCGGCGTAGTCCGCAATTAGACTGCCATTACCACGAAGAGAGAGTTCACCTCTCCGTAAGAACTCTTTCCTCCTCCCCACAACCGTGTCTTTCCGCGCTTCTTTCCGAGTCGGTCTGTCTTCATTTTTCTTTTTCTTGTTTACCCGCAGTCCATCTCCCTCCCTCCTCCGTTGTGCTATTCCCATCCTTTTTCGCCGGGGCGTTTGCTCCTCGTCGCTGAGAATCGGTCCGTTACCATCTAGATAATGACAGTCGCGAGGGTGGTCAGACGCGGCGTAAAGCGTGACTTCCTTTGAGATCGCGCCGCGCGAGTTACGCGCTGAAAAATCAGTCGGACGTAAACACCGAGTTGAATCCGTCTTTCGCCGGGCTGACGAGCCAGATGGGCCTGATTGGTTGCAATCGCATGGGAGATCGGTGAGCCGGCGATCGGTCTCATAACACCTGTTCAGGTGATCATCGTTAGCGTGAATGGAGATGGTCCCGTGGCTTTCTATCAAACTTCGTATGGAGTAGCGACGGAGAATATGAAATGGAATAGACTTTAATAAATTTGCGAATTGTATGACGTAATTTTTGCTATTGAAGAAGAGAATGAAATAGAGGAAGCCTTATACACTGGTCGAGACAATTCGAGGATCATGTATCTAAGACAGTCGCTGTGCCTGTTACTGTAACCTACGGGGTGTAACAAAAATGTTGGAGGACCCGGAATTGGGAGACTCGTCAGGTGATTTGAAACAAGTTTTTCCTTAGCAAAAATGTTATCCGAGGCTTTGGTAACGAGATATTAACGAAAAATCCCGACCAATGAGAGCGCGAGTCTACCGGCCGGATTCTACCGGCGCTGCGATTGGTAGCCGACGTTGCCGCGGGAACTCGGCCGGTAGACTCGCGCTCTGATTGGTCGGGATTTTTCGTTAATATCTCGTTAACGAAGCCTCGGATAATATTTTTGCTAAGGAAAAACTTGTTTCAAATCACCCCACGAATCTGTATAATTCCTAAGAGACTTTCGTATAAGAACGAAGCTATGGTTGACTGTTGCAAGGGAAGCATGTCAATTTAGCAAACCTACATCGTGTCTTTCGTTTCTTTCACTTAGTTGTTGCAACTTCACCGCCCACAGTACGGATCCTCTGATTGTTTCAAGTAGTGTGTACTTTTGAAAGTGCAGCCATCAACGGAGTCCTAATAAAAATTTATGAAGAGACTGTAGATAGTTTATACAACATTACAGGTTTATAAAGTAATTTATGAATGCAAAATTTATATAGAAATATCCTGTTTGAATATATGATTTTTCTAGGTGTAGAAGGATAAAAATTTTCATTAAGGATTTTCTATTGTAAATAGTTGCATCTGTTACAAGTTCGTGGGAGGTTTACATATTTAGAGATTTTTGAGGAACTGTTTTTGCGATACATGTACAAAGGTACAGGTTAATTTGTGTTCCTTCGTAAACCTATAATTCTTTGTCAGTGCATTCCTTTGTGTTCTGTAATTAACGTGAACAAAAATATGATGTAAACGATGAAGAAAGCTAATGTATGTGTGGGATCATTAGTTTGACGGGTATTAACCCTTTCAGACCTGGTTGGCACATTTGTGTGCATGAAGTTTCTACGCTGATATTTCTGAGGATGAATATTTCAGAAACTCAAACCGTTTCTACACATTCGTGCACATTAGAAACAAAGAAAAACATTATAATCAATTTTTCAACATAATGTCATCTAAACAGTCTAGCGAGTTAAAATGTGTAATCGAATTTTTTTTTTACTCTTGAAAGAAAATTCAGGTCTGAAAGGGTTAATCGTTCTGCATATAGAACATATTCAGAATTGCCTTCGTATTGTTCAAATACCTTTAGTATCACTTTATTTTTCGAAGTTACATGTGTTTAATGTGAAACATTTGTTAAGTTAAAAAACAATAGAACCTTAACAAATTGTGCTTACTTTTCAAGTATCTATACAATTGTTGTTACGTTCATTTTAAACAGTTTTTAAATAACATTAACTATTACAGCATTTAGTAAATATTGAAATATAGGATCTACCAGTTAAAATCCTATTTTTATTAAAAAAAGAAGCGAAATGAAATACAAATATTTTCTATAAAGCTTTACAATAATCCCTTGCACGCACATTTAACATTCCCATTCCAATCAATTTTTCGGCGAAATCAGACTAGAACAATTTTCTATCTCCCACTGAAAGGTTCGCTAATTTAACAGTAACGTAAAATCTGCATTAGTATCATATGAACTTTCATATTTTAGTACGCATCACGCGCACGATCGTATAATATTAAAGGGAAGAAAGGAATAAATTAAATCAACCACAAAAATGTAACAGCTCATTAAACCAAAATACTTTTACCAGAACTTTCGGTTTCCGTCGATATATTTCGCGACACCCGTTTAAATTCTACCCGGTTGCGTAACCGAATCACGCAATATCACCGATATTAGCACACGCTTCCGTAATTATTAATACACCTGGCGCTTTATGAATAACTCTCAATTTATTAAAGCATCGTCGGCTCGCCCGTCATCACAGGGGCCCCATCGGTCTCTCTCCCTCGACGTCGTCCATTTTCTTTCGCCTTCGTATTTAAAAGAAAGCTCCCCGGAGTTCGCTGACTCATACGGTTTACAAGAAAACATCACGATACTGTAATTAGTCCATTACACGGCACGCAGATGATTTCTTCGCTTATTAACGTCCGCGTTTAATACCGCCGAGTAATGCAAACTATTAACATATGTTTGATTGTCTTCCGCGGCCCCATGGGTAGCCGTTTTTGATGTTAATTAGCGGCGCGCTCGCGGCAGCTTCTTGAATATTACGGATAACTTGGCCTATAAATCACGCGTATCTCGCCCGTGTGCTTCGTTTTCCTCCCCACCGAACCCGTCTTTCTACATTCCTATCCTGAATCTCTTTCCATCTTTCCTGTGTTTCCTTCGTTTTCTTCCCATTCGAGGGCCGACTCTACTCGCCACACCGTCAGCCGTTTAGTAACAGTTACATGATCATTTAATCGTACACGAGCCTTTCTTGCCGGTTGCTTTTTCGTTACCCATCTAATGTTCCTCTATTCCTGTCCGACATTGTATATACTTTCATCCTTCTTGTATGAATTACACTTTTTGTGGTCGCGTGCAATATATCAGGTCGGCTATTAACGTTAAGAGTTATCAGTGGCCTGGGCTGTTTGTATTACTCGGTGGTTTAATGTGATTAAGATTCGAAGTGTAATGAACGCATTAGGAGGTTGATTGATAAGAGTATACCGGGACTTTTTATTTGCTGGTTGATGATCCTGTTCAGCGATCCTAACACCATCATGTTTTCAGGAAAATGAGAATGGTTGCTGGGAAAATGACACAACTAATTATATGTGAAAGAAATATTGTAGAAATTTGGTTTGACATTTTCTGTGGCAGAAAATGATTAATTACACAATGATTGAGCAATGAACAAATTGATGTTCTTTTACAATTTAGCTAATAATCTTTGGCTTTTGGCAGTCTTCAATAAAATATTATTTAGGTGTATTGTTTACTATTAAAAAGTGGTTTAAAGAGTCTCTTTTTGAACTGTGATATCGTTCTTCTTAAATAGTTTTATTTTATAAGGTAATTGAAGTGACAATTTCCAAATAAAAGTAGCCTATTTTTTCAGTTAATTTTTGTAGATAGCTCGAAATTAACGATTTTTCATATTTGACCACTCTTCTAGCAAATTACAAATGATCTTTCAGTTTCTGGAAGAATTTGTAATGCTGTTTGATTTTCATTGTTATATTTCTTGGAGATCACTATTCCAATTTAATTAAGTTAATTGCAAAGCACGTTTTTATTGTTAGCACTTATTTGATATTATTGGTTACCACTTATTGATATTACTTACACTTACATAAAAGGATTGTTTTTTCCTTATGTCTTTATTAGAAAAGGTAATAAAAAAAACTGGAAGGTAAGACAAAATTTAGCAATCACGTTCATATTATATTTTATACGTATGGAATATTAGAAATAAAAATCACATGTTATAGCCATTACTTTGATAAACAAACCATATTTTCATTTCTATTGCTGGACGTATCAACAAAATTCACTATTTTCTCAGAAATTCAATATTCGTCTCTACAAAAAGGCAAGACATCATTTTTTAATAATATTCAAATAAAATACAATAAATTGAAACAATACTGTCACATTATTATGAACATCATATATTACTCATTGGCACGTTTAATATTAATCGTCACGTAAAAGGTATGAATAAAAAATGCTTTTTAACTTTTAAATATGCATGAAATTTATTCTCGAAGAAAAGAATTAAATTGTCGGGAACTGAATTTTCTATACAGCCAGTAATCGATTTTTCACAAGTTATCTCGCTTGTTTTCGAAGCATGGTCGTGTAACAGGGTTAGCGTTCTGGCTCGTCGACGTTTTCTTGAGAAATCTGGATGCAATATAAAATATCCTCGGATAGACCGGTGTCGTAAAACTCTGATCCCTTTGATACGTCGGAAGAGAAGGAAACGCGGGTGATCGAGTGCCTGCACACGGAGAAACGAGCGCTTACATGCAACTGTAGACGCTATATCCATGCAAATGCATCAAATTTTCATTTATAACCGTCTTAAGACACTCGCAAAGACAGAACGTCCCAAATAAAGCAAACTCGCGAGAGGAATCTATATATGTAAATCGCTGAACATTTTTGAGTAAAATAACTGGACACATAATTTGTTCCTACAAAGTGTTTTATATTTTGTGTTACTTGTGAAAGATGAAATAAAATCAGAAGTTAAGACAAATTTTCAGGAATAACATAACACTTGTTTCACCTAAAACTGATATAGAAAAGGGAAACAAAGTTACTCGAAATCTTAGTTTTGATCGAAATGATATAAAATCTATGCAACCTGAAACTATCATTGATTGAATACAAATAATACGAAATTAAGATCTGTTAGAGTTGACCTGTTACTTAGACATTTATAACATATGTATATTGTTATAGATTAATTTTACTAATATTTACTGAGAAGTAAATATACATTTTAAATCATATTACACTTTATATACTGTTTTATGCATGCAACAGAGAAGGATTTAAATAATAAGCCCATGCAAAAAATGTTTCAGTATTAGATTTCATTTTCGATGAAATCAATACTGAAGATATTATGTTGAGTACCCTTTGAGTTATATTTATCCATTATTGGTTATTTCCACTAGTATTAATATTTGTAACCATTAGCACTGAATTATTTCCACAATGCATTGGCATAAAGTAACGAATAAAAATAGTCAGAAATAAGAATAAACGATATAGAAACGATTAAAGTGCTTCATCAGTATTAATTTTTTAATCTTAAACTCTTAACGCCTGCTACAAAGAAGTCCGTAACATTGAATGGTCACTGACTATTGTACTATATTCACAGTGTATCATCTACAAGCAGATACTGCAACGTTTCCATTTTTCTAACTAAATACACCAATAAACAAAAATCAGTAATAATTACTTCTTTGTATTAGAAATTCATAATTCAGGCATTAAGGGGTTAAACTTAATCTTGGAAACGACATTATTATGAAATGGCCAAATGATAAGAGTTACTGCAATTTAATGACAAGTCGACTTGAATATAAAACCTTAATTTGCAAAATTTTTATAATCGTTTTTATTACGATGACTGTAGAGTTAGCTGAGATTATTGTAACTCTATTTTTCTAGAATCCTCTCCCTATTATCAATTTCTCTTTTTAATTTAAAATTTTTAAATTCCACGTCTTTCTTCCTGCAGAAGTTTTAATAAAAGAGAATTCTCTCTTTGGTTATTTCGCCGTTCGATCGCGCTCGCACCAGTGATACCATCTTATGGGCGATCCCGCGTGGCTTTTGCATGACGCTGCCGTGTGGAAGTTACGCACAAAAAGATCTATCCAGGATCCACGCAGTCGTAAAATCTTGATTCACTTGAGTAGATCCGAATGGCTTCGAGGAGAGCGCGTAACTGTTCAACCGTTCGTACGTATCTACCATCGCGACTGCAGAACGTACGTGTATATTTCTATGGGAACGGCGAGACGGCTGTGTGACGCAAATATAACTAGAACTTTTCTAGCTGAAAATTTCATATATTTTGAAAATCCTCCTTTACATCCGTTACGTCCTCTTTAGCGATTTTACTATTCCCTTTGGCCCTTGAATATACCATACTTATGGATCAATGATCCATTAGTCCCGAGTTGGTTCCGATTTCTGTCTTCTTTGACTCCAAAATAATTTTGGGTGCTTCGAGAAATTTTACATTTTGTGTACCACTATATTTTCGTAACATTTAATTGGAATGTTCTAGATGAAGAATTTCAATTTCGAAAATAATGCCTTACGTCCTTTCTAGTGATTTTAATATTCCCTTTGGCTTGGAATATATCGTACTTATGGATCAATGAACTATTAGTTGCGAGTTGGTTCCAGTTTCTCTCTTCTTTGACTTCAAAATATACCTGGGTGCTTAGAGAAACTTCATATAACACTTAAGTAGAATTCCTACTTCCTTTCATTTTTCGATTTTTTTCATAGTCAGTAATAATTAGGTATGTAAGAATTACTTAACAATTCTGTTTTTGGTAGCTTATGCAGTTTTATATTTTTTAAAGAAATACATTCTCCATAATTTCATATCTTTTAAGACGTTTTAAAAACTTGGTATGTGTAAGTGAAACAGTCGTGTTTACATACTAATGTGGTTCTTAATATGATCGTCGACTGTAATTAAGAATATATCTTACCCTTAATATTCATTAATACCATTTCAAATTTAGTCAAAGTTTCGAAAACATTTGCATCACGAAAACCCAAATCTCTGATTCCTCAAAATGAAACCTTGATTTACATTGGCGTGTATTGAAATTGCAAAATTATATAGTGTGTAATAAATATTTAACACTGACTGTGCTCTCTACGAACTCAAATATTTGTTGACTTATTATTTGACTACTGCACATGAAACCGTTTTATTATCGACACTGGACATTATACAAATTTTATTAGACAAAGTAAGATTAAATATACTCTATACACGTTTCTCATTGAAATACAACTGTTACATTCATGTTATATTAATTAAATAATTATTATACCCAATTTGAATATGATTCTTCAAAGACACTTTTAGCTGCCAAATTTTCGCCGAATGTTGCCATCGTTAAATAGTATTTTTTTAGCAGAAACTTACATGCATCTTTATAAAGTATAGGTATTTATGAATTTGGCTCTAATATCCGGCCTTTAGTCCAGATGGATGAAATGGCCCAATTTAACTGTGAGATTTATTCTTTACTTTAATTAGTGTCAGTATCTAAAATATTTGACTTTTATTACTATATTAGAGAATGCTATATTAGAAAGGAGTTATATTAACAATTTTCATTCATAAAAGTAACGTCAAATATACCTACCTACCGCTAAAATTGCCCTATTTTTTAGCCAATGACACACCTAATATGTTATGTTTCCTTTGTGTTACAATTTTTCTGCACAAGCATTAGCTCATATGCATTTGCACTATATACATATTATTATTTCTTTACTTCGAACGCCTTGAATCGCATAAAAGTTCCACTAATAAATGGATAATGATGGATTCACGATGGTATTCAGTTTTCTGCGTTCTTTATGGCGTTAATGAAAGCTTTGGCAATGTTCGTTCCATCGTTAATTGAGAGGTCAATTGACTGACATAAATCCGGGTAATGTCTCGAAATAAACCGACGGAGTGGTTTATTTCAATTACGGGACCGATCATATCTGGAAGTCTATCAGAACCGGTGGAATCGATCGTCGGTATAGAAGTTTTATAACATCGTGGTTGTCTCCGCGAAACAAGAACTGTTCGCGCGATACGAGTCGACACGTTAATTATTCCGTTCGCTTTCACGCGGATAAAGTAATTTCCGCGGCGAGTAAGACGGATGTTTGCTAATTAATTGGATACGCCGCTTAAAAGCTCCCGCGGCGAGCCAATTGTATGATATTCTGTGCGGAACGAAGACAATTAATACGTCGATGAAAATATTAAACGATTAAAACGAAACCGGATACCATATCTACTATCTACACATTTATTGTAATTTTACTACATTTATTGTATTTATACTAATTTCGCTGTCCGATGATTTCTCGCTGTTTATTTACAATGCCTGAGATTGTCGACGAACGAATTGTTTAAGTAATTAATATCAACACGCCTGTGGTTGAAACGAGTGATAAATATTAGCTGAACCATTAATAATTTAAAGCGGTTTTTCAATTACGGTTAATTGAATGTATAAGCATAATGCATGTATTGAATATCCATGTAAGCGTAAACATTGACAGAAAAAGAATTTTTATGTTTTATAATACTGACGGAGAATGGAGTATTAAATATCAGGGGAATGGGATGTTGATGGGGAAATTAATATTTGAAACATTTATTTAAATTTGTTTAAGAAACAGTATGAATGACTTGACTTAATTTGAATTAACAATCACTTTTTACAACCACTACTAGCAAAAATGATCTATATATAAATATTGTAATTTTTCATAGCTGCTGAAACTTTAAAATTGCTGTACTGTAAAATTAGGATAACCACAAATGTTACTTTTTGGCATCTGATTACAAATATATAGTAAAAAGATTTTACTTAAGAGAGTGTATAAAAATTATTTCAAAAGATTTTCAAGCCACCTTCGATGCTCTCTATAGATATAATATAAAGCCTAACGTTAAAAAGTTTGGAAAAACAACAAGAAATGCACATAAGCAAAATTTCTCAAAATAAAGAATATTTCAGAAATGTGGAAAAAAAATTATTTCTACAAACTATATGTATCGTATTATTGTGAAATTTTTGGTATTCTAACATAGACTGCATGCTTTGAGACAGAAGTTATTCTAAAGTTTTACCAACATTTTACTCCGTTGTAGTATTGTAATCCATTTTTATACTTTATCACAAGTGAGAACATTTGTCACAAGTTTAGTCTACTATACTCGCAAATACTACTATACTAACAAACGCGCCAAAATGTAAAAAAAAGAGTAACACATAAAAGGAGTAATTCGTGTAAAAAGAATTTTAACTCAGATATATCGAGATAAGCAGAATTTTTGTACGAATCGAAAATTCACTTATATTATATTACATATTCTTATATTACATTTGCAAATAAATTTTTGTAGAAAATTCATATTCATGAAATCTAACCCAGACCTAACACATTTAAGGAGTAATTCGTGTAAAAAGAATTTTAACTCAGATATATCGAGATAAGCAGAATTTTTGTACGAATCGAAAATTCACTTATATTATATTACATATTCTTATATTACATTCGCAAATAACTTTTTGTAGAAAAATTCATATTCATCTTTCAAGTATTTTAATAAAAATCTTACCATTTACGATACCTGCGACAAACAACTGTTACGTCAGACAACCAACCCTAACGTGCAGTTGGTTGTCACATGCCACATTATCCTAATTAACACCAAGCCAACAGGTGTTTACACTAGCATTACAATGTTAGTACTTTTGTAACAATCACAAATACCTACGTTCTCTGATACTATGAAGAAAATGTTTAAATACTTAATAATTACAGAGAAAAAAATTGTTCATTAAAAAACGTAACAATCCCCAATCTCCCCTATCGCACGGGGGAGACGAACGTCGACTGTGTATCGAACACGCGCGGCCGCTCGTGAACGGCGTCGGGTGAAAACGAGAAAGGAAAACCCGTGGAAAGCCGATTAGGAGATACAGATCAACGATGTCTACATTGTTGCGTCGAATTTCATACGACGTCAGAACCATTGGGCCTCTGTAATGGTTTTATCGAGGCGAGTAATCGGCCGACAGGAGAAGCCCAAATCGGATCAGACTTAATCGAGCATGCACGTGGGTCCCATCCCTTAACAAGTTCCATTGTAACGTTTAATATTTTCCGCCAATATCCACGGAAATATTTTCTCGCGTCCAACGCGTCCGCCATGTTTTATTACGTACCAGGACTGGGTGCGTCCCCCTCTGGTTTATAAACTGGAAACGTAACGCCGAACGGACACCGTTTACAACGCGATGACACATTGCAGGATTTCCTATCTGTTTACTTTGATTTATTAGATTCAACTCCCCCTGGTGTCGCGCTAATTCGTCCGTTCCGAGCACAATATAAACGGGACGCGTTACGCGATGATTGACTGGCGATCCAAGGAATCGAGTGGATCTATGAGTCACGGGTTAGAGGGAATCCGTTGATCCCGGGATTTTTGAACGAGTTTCCAATGTTAAAATGTTTGTTGTTAAATGTTAAATCTTTGTTGTGTCAAACGGAGTTTCCAATAGTGAAAAGAATTTCTTTGAATGCATACAGACTTGTAGTTTCCTATTTACATTGATTTGGGAAGATGGATGATTTTAGAATGTTTATTTTTACACGTTCTTTGTATGTATACAGCGTGCGTCAGCTAACTTGATCACCTCGAATAATGACTTAACGATACACTTTATGAAAATTTTGATACGTGGAATTTAAATGGCATCAAGGGGCACGTCTTCTAAAGTACGTGCCTTTGTAAACAGATTTTTAAATTTGATTTTCTAGCAAACGAAGCATCGTATGAAAAAATGTTATTCTAAATTTTGGACTCATTTTTTTATGTAGAATAACAACCTTAAGAATAGTACCACAATTTCGGAAACACCTTATACATTTTAGGCCACATTTACTGCTTCATAGTAGCGTAAACGTTGCTCATCTAGAATATCCTCTAAACAATATACATATACTTCAAGCTTTCAGCAATTTCGTAATACCTTGTAACATGTACTGCAAATTTCGCAAGTGACCCAATACTTGCGAACGAAGGTATATGTATTACATAACTTAATTATTAGTAGTATAATATAACCTATCTTATTTTCTTTTATACTAGTTAACAATAACTCAGTTTTCTTAATTACAATTATGTATCAAATACACAGAAAGTTCAGTGGATAACGTAAGGTGTATCTATATGTTAAACAATACCAAAGTTCCTAATGTTTTAGAACCTAATTTAGTATTAATACTTAATACTAGTATAAATAATTATTATATATAAAAAAATATTTGTATTCATAAAAAAGTACATAAGTAAGTGTTTTAATAATTCCTGACGGGTTTCTTAATTATTTTAACTACTATCAATTAGGTTAATCAGTAAGCAGCGGATTTTTGTGCAAATATTAATCTTTGAAGATTTATTTACGGGAATATGAAAGAAAGAAAATTTCATAACTGAATTTCAGCCTATCCAGTGCGCTATAAATACATAAAATCCGCTATCTATTAATTACGTCCAACGATTCTAGGGTCACTGCAATAAAACACGTCGGACAACGAGATTTATTATGCAACAACCTAATACTAACAAGATACAAAATAGACAAAGAAAACGGACAAACTGCTAATATTACACAAATTTTCAATCCCATCAATGAGCGCAATGCTTGGAAAGTTTCATTACCGATCTTTTGAATTTAAAAATACTGACGGATTAAAAATTAGTAACGATTACGACCACTATAAGAATAGTAACACTGGGAAAATCTCAACTAGTATACCACCAGAAACCATTCACAAAGAAGTATAACTATCTTATCACCAACATTTACAAATTCTCAGTAAAAGTATCTTTAAATATATTATTTAAATAACAATTGAAAATTTAGAAAGTAACTTCACGCTTGTCATTTGTAGCACGACCAAATAACCTTCAGTCATTCAAAACGATTTGAAATATTCCAGGCTAAAACATTTTCGACGACCCAGAGCGGAAGGATCAAACGGATCCTTCGTATCGCAAATAAAAGAACGGAACGTTAGGTCCGTGGCAACGATTCCGTGCGTGCACGAGCTAGTGCGTGAGTGCGTGAGTCGGCCTGCTGTCACGCAGGTTGCCGAAGAAGCGAGGAAAGAGAGCCAAAGAAGATCCTATCTCCTCGAACTGGCCTCGCCATTAGTGTCACGAGAATGGGAAGGACTTATGTCCGCGGCGGAGCTACAGCGTGCTCCAAAAATGGCCGTGAGTCAGATGTGATTTTTCAGTGACTATTCCAATACATAGTAAATCTTCGATGAATGTTCGAAGACTTATCAACACTGACAAGAAGAGGTCCCTAGGTGTAGCCGCTAGCTTTTTAATGAGGTTTAGCACAGCGATAGAGCTTGGAATTCTGAAGCTAATGATATTTGTTTCAGCCGCATATGGCCATTAGTTTATGAAATATTTAATGTTCAGTGCCGAGGAGCCTTCGAACACTTAACGAGGATTCTCTACATTAGGTTGATGCATAAATAATTGGAATTTCTCTGTCTGACCGCAAACCTTTTCATTTGCACATGAAAACAATTTATTTAAATAACTGTGTATTATCCATTATGGTCTGTGTAATATGTTACTCCAACAGTCTTCAAAAAATTGTGGTGGCAGTAACAAGAAAATATCGTATCGCATTGAAAATTTTCGCTACTTATGCATTAATCCAATTTAAATAACCTGTTTAAGGAATTAACAATTTCAGGGAAACTATTTGATAACCGATAAATTTTTAGATCAGAGTCCAAAAACTTTAAAGAAGAAAATTAAATATTTATGTAGCTCTGAATGCAGCTAGACAGGGCCAATAAATTATGCATAGTAGGAACGAATTTGTCGGGCCAGGTTTTAAGTATTCGCGAATCTCGTAGATTTAATCATACGATCTACTGTATAATTAATGATTACACTTCCTTTTGCCTAGAATTCGATTGATCTTTCCCGCCTTCCTGACTCTCAGAATCGCTGGCTCGTTTGCGTGAATGAATTGCGAAAACCACTGAACCACTGTAGTAGATTCCAGATATACAATGTAACATTCTAAGTAGATTGCAGATTTATTATTTATAATTCAATTTTATTTTTCTTCATTTCAATTGAACTTTTTCTTTTCATTCAGTTTTAGGATAAGTTTACTTATAATCCATTTTCAGCCATAACGTCGCTCTTCACAATAGGTATAAAAACTCTAGATATGGTTCAGAATTTTTTTTCTTCTTTTCTTTAAATTCTTCTTCAAAATGGTGGAGGGACGACTGTCGAAACTTTCGACTTCACGAATCATGAGTTTACATAACATTTCATTCTGAAAAGGTATCTAGCAGTTCGATTATCCATCATATTCGTCTAATCCAGCTACATCAAATTAATTCCTATTACCCAAATTGAGAAAACAAAGAAACCACAATCCAAAATCATTTCGACATTCACAGAGCTCCTACGACCACTTTCTCCGCCATTTTGAAAAAGAATTACCACAGCTATTTCCAGTGTTTGTATAACTATCGTAAACAATATATCACTTCGGAAGGAAACTACTTTTAATAATCGCTGACAATAGCTTGAATATCGCATAAAAAATTCCTATCGCAACTTCCATTCAGAAGCTTTTCAGACAAACCCTGTATTATATATTATATAACAACGCCAAGCAATCGGTACATGGTACCAATAATAATGCTTCAAGAGTAATAGTAATTAGTTGAAGCTAGATTCACAGCGAAATGGAGTAAATGAAATGACGTGAATTATTTCTCAGACAGGAAATCGGACTTCATTCACGGAACTCATTAAATCAGGCTCGATACCCGCGCATACTTAAATTTTACCAAGAATCGTACTCGCGGTTTTTAAAAAGACCGACGACAACGAAGTCTGACTATGGAATCGAGGCTAATTACGCGCTCACTGTCGTCGGCAAACAAGGACAGGTTTGCAATTTTTATAGGCTAATGTCTGAGTAAGAATCGAGTTTCGGCCGTGCTGTTACCGTTTTCCAGAAAACCACTCGGCTACAGAACGATGCATGCAGTATTACCAAGAGGGGAAAATTGAAATTCTAATTTAGCCCCGTTTATTGTTGTACAGAGTTGTGGCAGAATTGGGCAAATTTTATTTCGAATAACGAATAACGAATAAAGTCCCAGGATTTATTCGCGAATAACGAATAACGATTTTATTCGAAGAAAAATTATTCGTTAGTCACGAATAAAGTATTATTCGTTATTTTGAATAACTCCTCAGCGAATAAAAGTCAGGGGTAAACATGTTGTAGATACATTAGAGATGTATATCTTAAATATCTTCAACAAGTTTGGCAATAAGTCTCGAAGTAAAATGCTAGCCCATACTTAGATCACCGCCTCCACCCGAAGAATCATGTTACCTCTGAGATGACCCAATAATTTCCAACCAACAATCAGCCATTCGACCATCAAAACTGTCCGCCTTCCTAGAGTTCAAGACAGAAAGAGATTTCTGTTTTTACTCTTGTCTCTATAAATTACTCCATAAAATACCAATTTGCATAACGATTTACAGTCTACTTGTAACATTCAAAAGAATCACGTTATTCCTGAGATGACCAAATAGTTTCCACCCAACAACCATCTATTCGACTATCACGAACGTCCACCTTCCAAGGGTTGATGAAAGAGATTTCTGTTTTAACTCTTCTCTATAAATTACTCCATAAAATGTCATTTTGTATAAAGATCCACAGTCTACTAGTGACACTGTAAAAGATCACGTTATTCTCGAGATGACCCAATAGTTTCGAACCGGCAACGTAATTAGTATCGTCTACGGTATACAGGTACCGACAGGGACGTGGATCATAGACGGACGGCCGGAGTGAATACCGTCTAGCGAGATATTCGAAAACTGTCCGATTAACGATCCGAAAGTGCCCCGGGGCCATTCAAAATACCTTCACGGACGTTGTGCCTCTCCCATACATTCCTACGGCGACGGCACGAACAAGCCTCCTGTGCAGCTTCTCACGATACCCACGGAAAACTCTTGGGCCACGATGCCGGAATTTCCATGTCCGATCGAAAATGGTAATTAAGGGCGAAGCGTGAACCTTAATTAAAATTACAATTGTAAACGCGGGGGCCCGGTCTCTCTGTCTTCGAAACCGTTGAACGATGTGTTGTCGCACGCGTCAGGTGATCCGTTCTGACTTTGTATTCTGATGGGAATCGATATATTGAAATTCCGTTCGAATATACAATACTACGACCTGCGTGAGTTCGATAGGTCTTTTTGATGAACTGTAAACTGATTTTTTAACAGATTGGTTGCATACATATTTACCCAGGGGGAGGAAATTATGATACAGTACGTCTGTGTAACTCTTTGTTGTAAAGGTATTACAGTAATGTCTCGATGAGTGCGACGGGCTCAGGTCCGCTTCGGAGCATTAGTCGCAAGACGGAAAGATTTCAGCCCCACATAAATTTGTTTTTTTCCGTAGCCGAACCTCTGCTTAGCTTCTGGTTACTCTGTTTGGATTGGTATTCTTTCATTATTTTCAATTCGTTATAACTAGACTGCGGATTTTATGCATTTATAGCCTATAGAAGTCTGTAAAATACAACAAAGGACAAAACTTTCATCAGATCCAATAAGTTTTTTGGTTTATTCGGAACCGAGTATGATGCTTGAGAAAAGAAATAAATTCCTACATTTGCTCTTCTCTGTATTAATTGCTTTAGGAAATATCATTTTGCATAAAAATCCGCAGTCCAGTTATAATCATCAATGATTAACAAAACAAATTTTTTATTTTTAGATTTTTACAACGTCCATTTATAGAATTCTGGCTATACTCGCCTGATTTTGCGCAAAGTTATGCAGTCTAGTTATCGCAATAACAGAATCCTAATTATTGATTGTAGATTACACATGATGCTATTCACAACTTTAAATTCTAGTGCAAAAACAATTAATAATATTAATTTAATATCCATTGTAATGTAATTGTAGCCAGTTTTGAGAAACTGGAACGTCCATTAGTTTTTATTTATCACCCTTATTCCATCCGATGTGACTGTTTTTCGTGTATTACATCTGTCAGACGTGAATTTTCAGCGAATACTGCCCTCGAAGCGGTGTAATCGAGGAGAAGAGCGAAAATATTGGCCGCTAATTGCCGATTCGGCCAGGTATTTCTGAAGAATTATCCTGCACTCCCGGGTTTTCTTCGCCGCTCAATCCGAGTCCATTAAACGCAAAGTCAATCGGGTAAATTCGATAAACGAATCGTTTTCGCGCACGGAAATTAATCGTTTCACCCATTAAACACTGCTATTGAGTGTAATTCAATGGCGTTTCTTTTCCTCGTGTGGCGTCCTTCTGCTCACGATGGAGAAGACTCGAATTTTTCGAGTTTCGATAACGTGGAAGAACAACCGTGAGTTTCGCTATTACGAATGTATTTTTAAGCGATGAAACCAGTAAATGAAAGTAAGACAATAGAACTGGTTTTGTACATTTAGAGAATCTACAAATATGTTAAAAAAATATTAACGTAAAATGATATACTTAAGGTTAATACCTGACTTTTATGACTTATATAATCCATGAAAATGAGTTTTCATAAATGTTTTAATCCTCCAATAACATGTTTTTAATTACTTGAAGTTAATGTAATGAAGATACTATAATAGTATGTAACTACATAAATAGTAAGTAAAAGTAGTATGTAATATAATTAGTCATTAATTATTAATAAATATAAGTTCGGAAAAAATATATTTCTAGAAATTTTAGTGAATTACAAATAAGAGATCTTATAATGTTTAACAAATAAGGTTAAAGATAACTCCTGGAAACATGAAGAATCTGCAAAATATTAATATAGAATGAAGAAATAAAAGAAATCTTATTTTACATCGATGTGCAGTAATAATGAATTATTTTTAAAAAACTTTTCATTTATTCAAATTGTTTCAATGACAATAACAGATAAACTTAGAATTTTAACAAATCAAGTTATATACCTTGATACAAAACTAATTTACTAGTAATTATCTTTAAAGTCATGTCATACAAAGTAAGGCAGAAAACTTAATAATTAAAAGGGAATATTATAAAAATTGCTATTTAACACGTTCCCTGCCGCGTGGGGCGTATACGCCCCACGCTGAACTTTTCGTTCAAGCCATTTGGTATTATCATTGTAAAATGAAGAATTTTTTAAAAATTCATTATGGAGTCAATTATGGACATCTTAATACTATTGCTGATGCCCTCATTTAATCGTGGGGCGTATACGCCCCACGCGGCTTGAACGGGAAGTCTTCAAAAAACGGTGTTGCAGGGAACGTGTTAATTAATCACTGTTAAACGCAATAATCTATTAACCCTCTAACTGCATATGTCTACTATAGCAGACGCCTACTTTATCACTTTAGTGACAATATGTGGAACATTTCGTGACCTTAATAAGTAAACCTCGTAATTCCACTTGACAGAATTTTACAGGAGAGCAATAAAACAGTTTACAATTAATTGAAGTTATTAAATTAAAAAAAATAAGTAAGTTTTTTGAACTCTATATAATTTACAGGAGTTGCGGAATTATTTAGGAAAATGTATTCATTTTGAGTGTTTTCAGTGACACTAAAATGCAAAAATTAGCCCAACAGTGGAGTTACGAGGTTTACTTATTAAGGTCACAATTTCTTTTCGCTAGACAGTACGAAATTTCTTTAAATGAGAAATCAAGCATTAAAAAAACAGTGTTACTATGACTACTACTTCGTTATTTATCGGAAGCAAATACGATGGTTATAACAAAAGTATTTTATAAATGTTTTAAATAGTCTTAAAATGACTATTTGTTATTCAATGGTGAGCATTACATTAAATCCCCTATGTGATCGACTTTACACTGTTTTGCTCAGAACGAGATACATATGGACCTAATATTATTTTTACACCATTGCATTAAAAACTAAACGACTTGAAACGAAATATGTTTTACCATCTTAAAGAGTAAAAAATTTGGTACGAGAAGCATGTCAAATGTCATTTATTTTAAAAAGTGTACTCAGTATACTCTGACTCTGGCACCCAGATATAGGTATTTAGATTGAACATATGTGATTCGTATACATGGGCATAGCCCCGAGGGGCAGGAGGGAGGGGGGACACCTGCACCCACCCCCCGGTCGGAAATAAGTGGCTTTTGCCTCACCCTATAATAAAAAAATTGGATTGTGCCTCCCTCTCCCTCCCCAGACTTACAAACATTTTGCGTAATATTTAATATTGTAGTATAATTTGAAACACGACCAGCAGCCTCTATTAACAAAACACATACATTTTCAACGATTTAGGACTTTAAAACAAAATCAAGTGTGTCTGGTTACGTACAGCCTTTTTCACTGTAGCAGTCGATGTGTTAATATTTTTTCATTTCAAATGCTCTGAAAGAATTAATAACGCACGACATCGACAAGGATCGAGACTACAACGTTCAAAAATAAGAAATCCTATGAAATATCAGCTACCTTGTGTTATTTATCGTAGTAAGCAACATAACAGTACCAACTGCAAATCCCATTAATTCATGATATACTTCTTATCCTGACTTTTCTTCCTTATTCAACTCCCTCCTACATACACTGATCGCCTGCTATTGTCCTCGAACTCGGCTGACCAGACGATAGAACAGTAATATTCAATTTACCATTTCCACAGCAGATTCTATATCACGCTAAACGGATTTGTCTGCACCGCGAACAATTTTATTCCGTCGTTCCACAGATTCCGATAAAGCCACGTTTCTCCTAGAATGACCTAATATTTACGGGGAAAACATCAGCCGGCGGAGTGCTTGTTTTCGATCAATTAAGAATCTGTCCGGGGATCCGGTGGTTTCAGATCGAGGGCAATCCGGCGAAAAATCTCAGCCGGGGGAACAATGGAGACCTGCGAGATCGGACCAGGAAAATAACGAATGGCGGGCGTATTTCGTCGGGGGCTTAATTCGCGGACGATATTCCCCGTCGTGTTCATGGTCGTGCAACAGCGTGCTAAAAAGGGGCGCACACACAGTATCCTATACAGGGTGTAACAAAAATGTCGGAGGACCCGGAAATGGGAGACTCGTGGGATGATTTAAAACAAGTTTTTCCTTAGCAACAATCTAATCTGAGGCTTCGTTAGTGAGATATTAACGAAAAACCCCGACCAATCAGAGCGCGAGTTTGTCAGCCGAGTTCCCGCGGTAACGCTGACTACCAGTCGCAGCGTGTAGTTACCGCTAGCGCGGGAACTTGGCTGGAAAACTGGCGCTCTGATTGGTCGGGGCTTTTCGTTAATATCTCGGTAACGAAGCCTCAGATTACATTGTTGCTAAGGAAAAACTAGTGCCAACTCACCCCCTGAGTGCCCCATTTCCGGGTCGGATAACATTTTTGTTGCACCTTGTTTATTGTACAGGGTGTAACAAAAGTGTTGTAGATCCCTGAAATGGATCACTTGTAAGGTTATTTGGAACAAGTTTTTCCTTAGCAAAAATGTTATTCGAGGTTTTGTTAATGAAATATTAACGAAAAACCCAGACCAATCAGAGCGGGAATCTGCCGGACGAGATCCTGTGGTAACGTTGGCTACGCGCTGCGATTGATAGCCAACGGCATCTACACACGACCCTCTAATTATTTTGAGCAGTGTATATTACTCAGTTAAAGTATTAAAGTCTAATAAAGTTATATAACATTTATGCATGTGTATGAGTAAAAGGCCTAGATTATTTTGGACTAAAGGGTTGGTATCCTAAACAATATTTATTTGAGACGAAACTCAATAATCTCGTAACGCTTTGTTACATTTACCGCGTATCCGATAAGTATTGAAACAAGCCTGTATCAAGAAAATACGATGCTACGTATAAATTATATATTTAGAACTACTTTTATTACTTCATAGTAACGTAAGCGTCGTCTATCGTACTCTAATATCCTGTAAACAATATTTATTTCAGACTTTCAGCGAGCACATAACGCTTTCATACATTTACCGCATATTCAATAAGTATTAAGACACCTGGCCTGTACCAAGGAAATGCTACAATTCGTACAAACTATATATTTTGAACTACCTTTATTATGTCATAACAAAGTTGGGCAAAATGCTATCTAATAACAAACTCTAAATTGAAATTACAATGTAATTGCAATGTAATTACGGGACAATTACAATTACAATTACATCGTAATTTTATAAATACATTGTATCTTTTATTGTAAATTTAGTACACTTAATTACAATGTAATTGTAATTTTAATTGTCTTGCAATTACATTGTAATTCTGATTTGGATTTTGTAATTAAATTACATTTTGCCCAACTCTGCTTCATAGTAACGTAAGCATAGTCTATTGTGCTTTAATATCCTCTAAACAATGTTTATTTTCGACTTTCAATAATCTCCTACCGCTTAGTTACATTTACCGCATACGTATTCGATTAGTGTCCCAGTACACTTAAATCTGTTTCTATGCGAGGGATAGGGGCCGCATAAAAGAAGTCCCACATAGAAAATAACTCAAAACTTCATGATGTAACTAGAAATTGCTTCTCCAAACAAGATAAAAAAATTAATTTACACATTGGAACATTTTTAAATATTTCATTTACTTATACATATTCTTATGATTATATTATTATTCATTCTCAGGGATTATGTCTAAAAAAAATACAAAAACTTAAATCTAAATAGAAAAAATAATAAATTTACCTTCAGTTTCACTTTAGAATAAATTTTATCTTAATGGTCAAGAGGTATGTACGCACTTCGAAGGACGGTAACCAACTAATGTGCTTAGATGGTGCAATACATATGTAATGAAATTGGCTGATGCAATATGTACATACGCATATAACGTGATAATGAAATACATTTCGGCATTCAGGCAACCTAACGGCAAAATAATCTTCAAATTTCTTACTTTTCATTACTTTTTATTCATATTATTGCATTTTGATAGACATTCTTTTTATATGCCGCATAAAAGAATCGTACAAAAAAAAACTCGCACGAAAACAGGTTTGAGTGTATTTGTGAACGGTTGTGATACACATACACGCGGGTAAAGGACGCATGGCGGCCGCAGCCAGGTAATTCCTTCTTGTTCCGTGACGAGCGACGTCGACGATGTCGCATTTCCGACAAGCACGGGCAACATGCGTGCCTACGCAAGATTAGCGGAATGAGCCTGTACACACCACAATGCTGGAGTGTGTACGAAACGGCTTCACGTGTTGCTGCGCGACTTCCCGAAGAATCTCGAGCCTTCCTCCCCCCTCTCCACGCCCCCCACCCCCGTCCAAAGTAATTATTATCTGCCGGCACGCAGCGCGGAACGGGAAAAAAATAATTGTAGGTACGATCGAAACGAGCGGACCAGGCGCGCAACCCGCACGTTTATGCTCGCTTCGCGGCCTCGATATCGAGGATTAGAGGCGGGTACGTGTGGATCGGAGGCTTGGGAACCTTTTGTAACCCGGCTCGAGGTTGCTTTTGGATGCTTTCGGTTTCCAGAGCACTGAGACCACAGACTACTACAGGGTGTAACAAAAATGTTATCCCACCCGGAAATGGGACACTCGGGGGGTGAATTGGAAAAAGTTTTTCCTTAGCAACAATATAATCTGAGGCTTCGTTACTGAGATATTAACGAAAAACCCTGACCAATCAGAGCGCGAGTTTGCCAGCCGATTTCCCACGGTAACGCTGCCTACCAGTCGCAGCGCGTAGCTACTGCTAGCGCGGGATCTCGGCTGGCAAACTCGCGCTCTGATTGGTCGGGGTTATTCGTTAATATCTCGGTAATGAAGCCTCAGATTACATTGTTGCTAAGGAAAAACTTGTTCCAACTCACCCCCCGAGTGCCCCATTTCCGGGTCGGACAACATTTTTGTTACACCCTGCATATTGTACAGGGTGTAACAAAAGTGTTGTATATCCCTGAAATGGATCACTTGTAAGGTTATTTGGAACAAGTTTTTCCTTAGTAAATATGTTTTCCCAGGCTTTGTTAATGAGATATTAACGGAAAACGACGACCAATCAGAGCGTGGGTTTGCCGGCCGAGCTCTGATTGGTCGGAGTATTTCGTTAGCCCCTTGAGTTTAACATCGAGTCAGACTCGTGGTAACGATATTAAATTGATAATGACGAATCATTCCGTAGGATCTGGCGTATCGTAATGGACCCAATTCCCGATCACTTAAGAGCAATTTCTGTTCACCTAAATCATGTATCCATATCTCACTCTGAGCTATCAAATTCTACGTATAAATTTTAACATCGTTAATAATTATTTAGTCATTTTTTGGAAAACAAACTTCAATTATAATAAACTTATTATTTGATATTTATATACTAAACTGATGAGGAATTGAGTTCTGATCAGAAACTGGGTCCATGAAGGTAGCAGATTTTTGTCGTAATTTTTCCTGAACATGGTAAAGCTGAAGTTCCGTGATTATGCTATTATGCTATGGCTGTATTGAATTTTTATTAAATGTTATTTTGAAAGGAAGTGGGAGTCGCGGACTTAATTGGCAACCTAATATTTCATTTATATCATTGAAGGTTACTTTCCAATGCACTTCTGTTCAACGGTCTTAATATCGTTAAACGTGAGATTAAGAAGTTTGTAACTTGTTGGCAAATGTGTGTCGATTCCGATGGATCTTATGTCGATTGAAAGTATTTATTTAGAAATAATTTCATGAAATTCAGCCCATTTAAAAACACGACATTAATTACGCAACAACCTAATATTTATATGATTATTATTGAATTATCAACCGATTCGCTTCCGCCGTTACAGCTGAAAAGCAATCCCATACGTATAACTACGGAATGCGTAGCGAACAGAATCATCTTGGTAGCTCTTTTGTCAGTTTCCATAATAAACTTCAAGTACACGCATAACTAAAATAACTTCGTTTATGAAATTCATATTACAAGAGGGAAGTTCTTCAAATTAAGTTTATAATTAAAAGTGTTGATAAAATTTTTATTGATTACCTGCTATCTCAAAAAGTGTGAGCGCTATATTATGTCAAACCACTATAGCCGTCTGTGGATACAAATATCATTTTACGGCAAGTAACTGTAGTTGAGGGTGATAGCAAGATGGTTAATTTAGAAACACTAAACCAACACCAACGAAACAAACAAAATTGACCTTCAAATGACCTTCAAAACATTTACCAGGGTAAAAATAAATGTCATTCTTTTTCCCCCTCAAAACTATACAACTTTTGTCTGTAATACATTCCTAGGAAATACACTGTTTCTATGATATTTCCATGTGTCAACTTAAATACCGCAACCTGTATATACTTATAACGTTAGTTTTGGTATGGTATCTGGTGAAATTTCATTTCAAACATTTTGTAACTGCTTCCACAAGTCTACTTTTGATATTTATTCCATTCCTCGTACTCTGCGCTCCAGCTGATTCCATATTTTCTATATTAGACGAAGATCGGAGAATTATGGTGGTTAATGCTTAATTTTTACATTAACAAATTTACAGATTAACCACATACAATATGACACAGGTGAACATGTATCTTAATCAAAACCAGAAAATAAAGAAGTCACTGAAACATGTTGAATCTGTAACAAACGTCAGATTCTTTACAAACACAGCAAATGTTCTAATACTTATGGCCATCACTAGATACTGCGAATCTTTATGCAAATATAGATTTTTATTGTCTATTTTACATAAACTGGTATCAAACAGAAATTCCTTAACCTTATTAAGCATACTATTAGGTTCCAAATGAAACAAAATACCCCATCAGAGTTCATTGAATATTTTTGTATACCAAGATTTAAATAATCATATTCGCTATAATTGCATAAAATCCGCAGTCTAGTCATCACTATATGCGCAGATCTCGTGTGAATTAATTAGACCAAGTGTAATTTTCTATGATAACCACGTGTACGCAGAACCGAAGTTATGTGGTTCCCGAGTTCCCGCGTAAGTAACGTCGAGCCACAACTACGAAAACGAACGCAAGGAATTTTCACTGGATCGGTGTGTAATTTTTTCGTGGTTACACAACTGAGGAAGACTGTTACACAATCATATCACGCGGGATTGAACACACGATTCTATGAATCGTGGTTTTATCGAGCTGATGCTGCGCCGACGATCCACGAATGAGAGTCGGAGCAGCTTTTGAACGCATGATCGGTCAGTTAAGCGTGGAACCGGGCAAACATAAAAACATCGCAGTTATGCAAAACGCTGGAATCACGCGTATTAGTGCATTCCACGAAGGCATGATTTTTATACGAATAACATCACACATGAGCGTAACATGTGGGAAATAATTCTCGCGTAATCCTGTTTCTTTTTAACGGCGAATTAAACCCGTGGATTTCTGCAATTGGGAAATTGGATTATGCTTTCTTCCGATAATTTTCCTGTTCTTCCGATTGGAATGAATCCTTTAGTAATGAAGAATTTGAACGTGAAATTTTTATATAAGTTACGCAAGATTCATTTTAATTCTGAAATCTATAACCTTATAAATATAATTAAAAGAATTTCATATATTTTACAATTGAAGTGGGAACAATAGTAACATGAATATACTCCAGTGGTTATTTATTTCTAAATAACATAATAATTATAATGGACAGGTGTCTCAGAAAAATTAATCGACACTTTTTAAACACAGGGAACATTGACAGTAATTAAGTGAATAATTCATTATTTTAAATGTGCACGTTAACAGAAAGAAAAACTTCAATATGAACGTCGATGCTGGGACCAATGTAGAATTGTATGCGTTTTAAATACTTTCAATTTATGTTACAATATAAATTGTAATCGGCACTTTGAAGTGAATATCGAAAGTGCATTAAATAAGTGTGACTTGAAATTATCTAATTAATTGCAACTGAATTGCAATGCGAACTAGTTTAAATTCTACAAGAAATTGTAATGACGCAGAGCTTCTCAAACAGGGTAGTTCAATGATTCTAGTATTATTAAATATTTTATTGTACTCAGAATAATATGGGCATATTTTTGGTTAATGATAATCTCAAAAATGTTCCAAACTTATAAAAGTATAAAACCTGGGTTAGCCATATCAATCTCATTCATTGCTAGATAAGTATTATCAATAATTCACATTATTATTATACTCATCATTATTACTGTAATTCATCAATTCTGTGTATTTCTTTTGCATAAAAACTTCCGCGAGAACGCTAAAATCATTCAGTTCACAGCAAGACTCACTAAAACAAATAATGTTAACAATATAGTTTCGTCTAAGATTTGGATACACATGTTGAGAAAATTGTTTCAGTCTACGTACAAAACGAATCATCTTTCAACAGTTCGTACAAAATGAATCATCTTTCGAAAAGTTTCCTAAAGAAAAGACTACTATACTCAATTTGTATTTAAATATGAAACCCAAATACGGTAAAAGTACCCAAACTTCTTCGTGATTTCAGTGAGTATCCGCGCGCTTTCGAAGTTAACAGCTTGCATAATGAAAAGAACACGCAGGAAGTTAATGTACAGTTTCATAACCGTAGATTCACGATAATTAGCAACACTACGCAGGAATCTAGATCCCGTCCTGTCGATTTGCAAATCAAGAGAAGGTATTGTAGTGCCGGGGATCGCCGGGAATCCCAGCAATTACGATTGGCTTCTTCAGGAAGCATCGATTTTCGTTTGATTCGCCGTGTGAGCTTGTTGAATTGAGATGTAAGGCGATCTGTTCTACGCCATCGTGACCACGTGGTTTCCTGTTCATCCTCTCTGCACCCCCGTCACCCTCTCGCGCGTTCCAGAATCAAGAACGCGAATACGTAAGTAAACATAATTCTGTGGCGTGCAGATAAATAACGCAAATACAGTATCGGCCAGAAATATATCGAAGTATATCGACTTTAAGTTTTTCAAGTGCAACTGTAGTTGAAGTTAATCGAAGGCAGTCAAAATTTTACCTTACCACTTGAGGGTTAAAATTATTTCTGGCAGGATATTGTAATTTGATAGACATTACCTAGCGGTAGACTGTTTATAAATCGAAATTAGGGGATCGATTTTAATTTTAAAAATTGATTTTATTATCACATGTAGAGATTAGTATACGTTACTGTAGATTTCTCTGAATTTTGTTAGGCTAGTCAATATATTAGTATTTTATTTTCATATTTCAATTGTAAAAGTTTTTAGTAGTGAAAACTAGAACTCGTTATTTTTTATCTGGCAATAACGGTAGCCATTGTTAACATTATTAAGTTATACTTTGACTATGTATAAATTTAAATTGGAACTCATTGATCTAAACAGAAAATGAGTGATTTGAATACCTAAGAATTAAATTCTTGTCACAAAGAATTTTAAAGTAATTGTAATTATATCGTAGTAATTTTTGCATTATTATAGTGCAATATAATATCATGTAATTCGATATGCATTAAGTCGTAGCGAAACGTTGCGTAATTCGAAATTAGGAGATCGTTTATGATTTTATGAATTGCTTTCATTCTTACGTGTACAGATTACTGCGGATAATGGTATATTATTAATGATAATAATACATTATGGATATTACGCACTGGTCGTGATTATTATAATACGTGAGCTTTACATAAAATTGCATGGAATAAGCATTTTCTAAAGGTACAAGGTCCTATTAACACGTTGAATGCTGTTGCACTTTTATGTAGGTGACACAATTTAATGGTCGATACTGGAATATTCATTCTTAGGGTGAGGCATTAAAGAGAACAATGTTGTGCAAGATTCATGTAATTCATCGTGGTTTTTGAACTTATAATTGTATACTGGTGAGTCCTGATTTTTCATTTTTTACTTTATTTGGAGAATTTTTTACTTTATTTGGAGAATAATGTATTATTCCATAATGTATTATTAATTCATTGGTTTTATTGGAGATTTCTCTCAATTCTTCTGTGCTTAATGACACATTAACATTGTATGTTTATATTACAATCGTAACAATTTTTAGTGAAAAATAGATTTGTTATGTTTTACCTTAGCATTCTTCAGATATATCTTGCCTTTGTATAAATTTACGTTACAAATCATTGAACTGAACAAAAAATGTTTGTGATCTGGATATTTGAAAATTTAATTTTTCTCAAATACAATTTTCAAGCAATCGTAATACATCATAATAATTTATATATTACTATAGCACAATATATAAGTGGACTATTCAGTTAGGTAATTCATTCAATGCTTGATTCAATTCATAAGTTTTAATGAATTTTATTGTATAAGCAAACAATAATTTATTTTGCTTTTCAAATAATAATTTTGTAAAATGGTACACGGCAACATATAACTATATCAACAAAACTGGAACCATTTTAAAGTTATTATAAAGCGAAGAATACAACCCCATTATGTTCCAAGCATTTTGTGTTTTCAGTTTAAAGCAATCTCGTACAACTCTTAGAATATTTATGTACATCGAAATACTTTGAAAAAAAAGCATACAGTAGTTTATGCAACAATTATCGTTCATAAAATAAATGCAAAATGTAACAGTACTTATTTAGCTGACATTTATACTTTGAAAATCAAAAAGCAACTCTCAAAACCATTATAGAACAAGCTTCAGTTACTTTTTCCGGAAAGTTTCGGAGAAAGCACAGAAAGTAGTCCATACAAAATCCATTTTCCGCAAAGGGCCAGCAGTTACACGCAGGAAACTCGAGTGAAACAGAATAATGTTTAAAAGCCCCAAACACGAGCAGTCCGCGTACCATGAGGCAGCACGTGGTGTTTACCGAAAAATCTTGGGCAAAACCATTCCACGTTCCTGTAAAAAATTGGGTACGAACCGGTCCGACTCAATTTACACCGGCGAGGAATCGAAGTTCCCATTACGATGGAAAATATGTAGAAGCAAATCAGTTGAGCAAACATAGTCTCCATTCGGCGATTCATCAATTAAATAAATTCGAAAAGAACGAGCCGGAACCGAGTATTAGTCTCGAGTGCCCGATTCAATTTTCCCCTCGGCGCATCGTCGATTGAACGACGACGAGGGCTTCGATCGTCGAAATATCGAGCAGGGATCGTGGAATCGGCTCTCGATCTTCCAAAGGGATCAGCGCACGTCCGAGCGTCTGTGAAACGGGCCCGACCGGCGAGTATACGTATATACAGGGTGTTTCATTTAACTGGAAACGGTGGAATATCTCACGAAGGATTAAAGTTATCAAAAAAATGTTCGTACAGAAGTTGTCACCCTTTGTACCAAACAACTTTTGTACGAACATTCTTTTGATAACTTTAATCCTTCGTGAGATATTCCACCGTTTCCAGTTAAATAAAACACCCTATATATACGTATACTCGCCGCCACGTAATGTCCCCCTTTGTACCAAACATTACGTGGTATAAATAATTTTTCTGTAAGTATAGCAGTGGGGGAGATATCAAAGTCAAGTTAATTTTTTTAAATGGAACCCTGTATTTTTTTATTTATGTTACGATAGTGTTTGTTGAGACGAATACAATGAACTGCCACATGATATCATTCCTTGTAGTAGGAAGTGATAAATTAGTAAGATTTTAAGATGATTTACGAAACAGGATTATAGTCGCATGCGAAAGAATAACAGACAAGATGTTGAAAAGTGTCGAAAGATAATTTTTAAACAGAATAGAAACGTGTATTTGTAACGATGGTGGGCATGTTGAAGGATAAATGACGTAAAAAATTATTAATTAATTCTTGATACTACAAGTTAGATAGTGGTAAGTGAAATTTAAAATCCATTATTTATGCTTAACTCCTCATATTTGCTAGAATATTGGTGTTGTTTCCATACCAGGAATATTTTATTAAAAACGGAACAATCGGTCTGGTACGAGTAGATGGCACAGTCACGAGTTCAGCTGACCGACGACACACGATCCGTGTTGATCTGACTACTTTGTATTTAATTCATAATATTTTACAACTCGGAATGATATCATGTGGCAGTTTGTTGTATTCATCTCAACAAACACTATCATAATATGAATAAAAAAATACAGGGTCCCATTTAAAAAAATTTACTTATCTTTGATATCTCTCCCACTACTACACTTGTAGAAAAATTATTTATACCACGTAATGCCCCCCTTTGTACCAAACAACTTTTGTACGAACATTCTTTTGATAACTTTAATCCTTCGTGAGATATTCCACCGTTTCCAGTTAAACGAAACACCCTGTATGTATACACACGACGGTATGCTCGCTTCCGGCGACGATAAGATCGCGATTCGTCCGCATGGAGGATCGGTGCAATTAGTAATCACGCATACGTTCCGTAACGCTATTGCGTAACGGCGTACGCGCGAATATCTGCGGCCGTCTTTTCCAGTCGAATCGAGTGGGGCTATCGTCGACGACTCTATCGATGCATCGCGGTGAATAGCGAAAGTACGCTAACTGGGAAAGCATCGAGCTTCACCTGCTTTGAAGTAGTTATGTATACTGTTAATATCTTTGAAATGGTAGTTGTAAATATTCAGTAATTTTAGAGACCTAAATAATTACTGTTATGTGAAATTGACAGAAATGGGACTGTTGAGACGAGCTTATGTTAAGGCCATCGTAATTTAATTTATGTTACGGTAAATTAAGAAATGTTATTTTGAGAGTCGACTGGTGCCTTTTTCTTAAATTTATTGTTTAGGACTCAAGTACGGCAGGAGACTTCCTGGGAAAGTTGACCTGACCGTACCGCTATCGATGGCACTTGACGTAGCGTAAACCTAGCCACGCATTGCGTAAGGCCCGGAGTTCGATATTTGGGAACAAGGGTCTTCTGTGTAGCCATCCTGGCGCTACCCTTGTATTTCCTCTGACTCCACGTTGTCTAACGCATCCCCTCTTTTGGGTTTGTAGGCGTTGCGTGGGCTGGAAAAGCGCCCTAGCATTTGCATTGGTAGGGCCCAATGCCCCACTTTTTAGTTTTCATCGGGTGGAGCGTATTTTCCTGCGTCGTGAACGGGAGATTCACGTCAACCACCGGACGTATAAGATCGATAAGATTCTCTCGAACATTTTATAGTTAACACACTCACTTTATAATAAAGTTTATCAACCAGTTGCGCGGTGTGAATTCATTTTTCTTTCCTTTGGGCAACTTCATCTTACAATTGAAGTGCGAGTGACATTTCGCTGAATATTGTCGAGAACACTCACCCATAGGTACAGTGAGGAAGTTCAGGATCGTTTGTACTTTTGGCAGTCCTTTATATAGGACTGTAGGTAGTCCAGGATCCTCTATTCTCTAGGTAGTCGTCTATCCAGAATCATAGGCAATCCTGGATCCGTTGACCTCTAAGTTAACCTTTATCTAAGATCATAGATAGTCCAACGTCTTCTATATTATCGGTAGTCCTCTGTCTAGGGCCATAGATGGTCCAGTTTTCGTACGTATTCAGCATAGCACGAAGATGTAAGACGTTTGCATTTTGACCTCAATTGACTAAATCGAAGGTAGTCGCAATAGCTGTTAGTTTGTATAATCGGTGAGCTGTTTTTTTGGCCCTGATTGTTTAAGTTCATGGGAGAACCATCTGGGATAACTGCTTGTAGTAAAGTATAATTTTGAAACATATAATTCTATTTTTTGAAAAATTTGATTGTAAAAAAAGTTCGTAGCGTCGTTGGTGGACAGAGATGAGAGTGCACTATCCCAGTTTATAGAGTTGAAGTAGTCTAAGATATGATTATAGTTAGCGTTTTTAAAGTTGTATTTGAATGAATTTGTATATGTAGAAGGAAATCGACAATTTAAGTTGATTGTGGTTAGTAGTGGCGGATGATAGCGGTCTACTAGGGTGAGTAAGAGTTGGATGTTAAGGGATGCCACTGAATGTAAGGTAAATTGTAGTCGCCAATTATAAGGATATTGGAGGATGGATGATTAGAGAGAATATTGTTTAGACTGCTGAAATGCTCGATAAAAATTGAAGGAGAGGATGCAGGTGGAAATAGTGGAATGTAAGCTGTGGATATTAGCAGAGGTTGTGAGGAGATATAAATTTTTACAAACAGATGTTCGACATGAATGACAACGGAGATTAGTTTGGTGCTAGGAAGGGATTTTTTAATTGCGATAAGGACGCCTCCTCATCTTTTAAAACTCCTATGTGCATTTCCGTCCATCCTATATACCGTATATGCAGACATTCCTAGTTCTTCCGTGAAGTAGTTTGTATTTAGCCAAGTTTCGGTCAAGATTATTATATCATAAAGTATGGTATATAATATACTAATAAGTAATATAGCCAATCTGCAAAAATACGTCAAATTCGAAGAGGAACAAGGTAGACACTGTCCTCGTAAAATTCCGGTTGACGTTTAGGATACGTTTCTAGAATTTAGAGCACTGTATGAACCACCCCCAAGCAGAATCATTTTTGCACTACTTAGATATTCATGGTACCCTATACCTTATTGACAATAAAAACAAATATTAATGCAAACAAAATTGCACAATGAAGCTTATACGATTTCTAATACTGTACGTTCGTCCTAAATCGATATTACAAATCTTATTCAAGCTTCAGCAAATTCCTAAAAGGTCACTTCAACGTACAGTGAATTCATAGTAAATAGAAGTAAGAATAACAATAAGTGACAGTAAAGCTTAGTAATACATTATTCTTAATAACATGTATAGATTTAAGCAGAAGAGCCGTCGTCGGACCGCCGCGTCGGTGACATAACAATATTATTTCTGATTCCTCCCGCCACTGTCCCCTCGGTCATGCTTTACGCCCGTATCACTACCTATCTATCTCTCCCTTCCTTTTTCCCCTCCCTTTTTTTTCATGATCGTGACGCCACCGGCACCGACGGATCGTCGAATAAATTTTTTATCGTTCCCGCCGACGGACCAGCTAGCAACGGCCTTTTTCTCCTTGTTTTTATCGATTCTTCTAGCTTCCTCTTCCGTAGCCTACCCTCGCCCCCTGTGCTCTTGCTTCCTGCACCTTCACCCCCTTTTCAATGTGACCCACGATTCCCTTACACGAAGTCCTCAGGGTCATTTTCGAGCACGTTAAACGCTCCCGCAGGATTTAGCACTTATTATCGACAATATCGCGATACTACGAGTTTCACGGTTGTTCCATATTTTTTTTTCTCTCCGTGTTTGTGGTCACGTATTGTTCGCGGACATTACGAGCCACCCGCGCGATTCAAGAAACTCGCCGTGGCGTCGTTATTCGAGGGAAAGAATAACGTTCGCCTCGTACGGGACGCGCTGACGTTTCCACGGACGATCGATGGAACGTGCGTGTCTTCGGGTTGCGTGAAGGATTTTTGTTGTTCCGTGGGCATTCGTTTCTTACTTAATGGACACGCTCGATCGTGGCCGGCATCGTGGAAATCGAAGTCGAATTCGTGAACCGAGACGAACGAGGAATAAAGCTGGTCGCCGAATAAATGTGTAAATTTTAGGGGCCATTTTATATCCAGACACTCGTAGTTTTTAATTACAACTGGATAGATTTTAATTACGACAAACTGTGCTCCCCACAGTTGTATATTGTTTAGATGAAAAGTTTGCGAATTATGGAAACGATTCGAAATAATTTAATATCCATGTTTTAACTTGTGGTTGATATGTTTCCAATAACAAAACTATTAGGTCATAAATCTATGGCGTCTTTACCTAAAAATATTTAGTAAAATAATATACCGTTACGATTTTTTTTAATTCTCAATTTAATCTTACAGCTCCAAGCTGCTTTGCTGGTCATTTCTTTTAATAACACTTCTACATCATCAGTTGTCGCGTCCGTCCGCGTGGATTTCTCTTTCGAATCCGCCTGGAGTTGTAAATTCCGACTTTGCCGCCACTGTTGCCCGCCAAATTAATATTAGGCAACTGTTTCAATATTCTCTGGTGAGAAAAACGAATGTAATTGCTCGACCGTTGGAGCTGACGAATCGTGAGGCGACTGTTGTCGAATGAATTGAGTCCGTGTGACTCTTGTCGTAACGAGTGCGAGTTTTCGAATGATTGTTGTCGAATGAATGAGTCCGGTTGACTCTTGTCGATACGAGTACGTGAATGTCTTGAGTCCGTGTGACTCTTGTCGAAACGAGTGCGTGAATAATTCGAGTACGAATGTTCGAATGCGGATGTATGTTCGTGTACTACTTGTTGAATGCGAGTATGTTTTGCGAATGAATGTTTACGAACGAGTGTTTTCGACCGAGTGTTTTCGAATGAGTCTATCGAATGCGTGTTTGCGACTGAATCTTTTCGAATCAATCTTTTCGACTGAATGTTCGAGTTTCGTGTGACGTCGCGCTTCCTCAAAGTTCGCTGAAGGCGTTACCAAAACTCGCCTCCTTATTGGTTATGCCCTGAAGGGGAAGGCAAATTTCTCGGTTTTTTCAAGTGACGTGGAGGTGGAAAACCTCTCCTTCAGGGCGAAGCGGACGTCAGGAAAATATCGCGTACGTGGTCACGGTGCGAGTTGACCGCGACGAATTTTCGAGTCTCTCAACGGTAGGGTTCATGACTGTATTGTCTGCAAGTCAGCGCGCCCCGGTAAGGCCCGGCGCGGATGGGTCCCAGGTTACGAGCGCATGTGGCGGACTGCAGACCAAATGTTCGCTTCTTTTGTATATTATTCTCTTTGTGTCAACGAAATTAAAATTGCTTGAATGAAGGAAATAAAATAATAAAAAGTAACGGTATCGTCTGATTCTATAACCGTCGTTTCGGTCTACGACGGAACATCAGTTTTCATTTCTGCTAGACGTTTAACGCTTTCTTTGCCTCTCAAGTGAAAATCGCAATTGTGGAATCGTTGAAACTGTCTCTCACATTTACCCACAAGTACAACACCACTACTATAGACTTCTTCAATCGATCGTTTTCTTTCTGCTATTGTATTCTTTAAATTACAGAGTAGTAACATACAATAATGGGTATGCTCAATGACATGTATCATTTTAACGCAATGTTTATGGCTACAGAATTCAATTTGTCAACGTATTTTATTACAGCAGACTGACCAATTGTTGATCAACGAAAGAAAATCGGTGTACCCTAGTTAGATTGAATAGTTTACCACCAACAAATACATATTCAAAAGCGTATGGATTTGTCCAAAATTTGTTCACGCTTTGAATTTTTTATTGTGTTTAAATTGAATTGGATTTGTGGCAAAATATGTTCAAATTATAACGTATAATTACTTAGATCTATAATTCATCCTCAGATTGAAAATGATGAGAACCAGTGGTCAAGGCATCGATGAGTGAAAACGGTAGTTCCGCCTTTGGGTATGAATTTGATTTACGATTGAATTCTCTATAATTTGTTGATACTGGTATATTAAACACCTGAGCACACCGCAACAAGGATCAGAACCCTGTAATAACTGGCGAAAAACATATGGCGGATCGTGCAGCTTAAGGGTATTGCTTTACATTCCACTTGAGTATGCTTCAAGTAACTCATTACATTCTTTTCGCATAGTATACAAACTCAGAAATGGTATTATTGCTGGGAATAAATATTGCACTCTTTGCAAGTACATTCTATTTTGCAATGTTAATAATAAAATGTTGTAGTAATTGTCAGTCCTACTTCTGTTTATTTCAGTGACACATTCGTTTTATAAACACTTTCATTTCTGTGTGAATTACTATCCGTTTCATACATAATAGAATAATCCGTTTATACATGATGAATAATTTTAAAAAATAGAATGAACAAAATTGGAATCATTGATGGTCCTACTTTGAAGCAAAATTTTAAAGGATTGAAATCAAGAACAGAAGCAATGACTATTTTTCTCGTTGTGTTACTTTTGATTTCAAATTGTAACCGTGAACTTATACATATTTAATTGATACATTAATTATGTAATACAAAACAATGAGGTTAATATACGTATATCAGTGTCTAGTACATAAGGTACACTAGGAATCATATTCAATTGAACTTTTTTGTATAAGTTTTAAGAAGTATATTAGAATTCACTTAAAAATTGTTTAATATACTTGTTTGCATTACAAAAACATACATCTTAGATTTCTGTCTTTAAAAACATTAGGAAATGCAAACTCAATTCCAGGCATTCCAATTATGCCCACTATAAGTTCATTACGTGTATAAAGAGTTTCGAATAACGAATAAAAGATGAAAAAGTACTTCTCCATGTTCAATTGGTTAAACGTAGATTCTAATTATTATAATACTAAAGAAATAGTAAAAATTCGAATCATTAAAATACTAAATTAATAGTCAAATTTCCAATGTTTATAATACAATAATACTTCTTCTTGAATGAATAGATACTTAGCAAACAATTATTTAATCTCATTAACTATTTAAACGGCAAGTTTTCCACTGTCTTTTATTCGAATAAAATAGCACCCAACTCTGCCATCAGTAAAATAATCATTACAGAACGTAACCACCAGGAAACAAATTTTTCACCCAGCCGAAATTGTTCTATGGCGCACAAATAACCCAGCCAATGCCCACTGACCAGTCTCGTCTCAGACATTCGAATAATGTCCCACGATGAACTGACCACCGCAGAACGCAACCAATTGTCCAGTGAATATTTTTTCATCCGGCCAGAAATCGTCCCTGGTCGATAAATATCCAATAGCGATAATAATTAAAAAAATACAGCCTCAATTTCAGACAGCCGTGCAACCTCCATACAATCGATGAACCGATCCAACGCAACGGTATCTCCGATGAATATTTTTCGCGTCCCGAAATTCTTCCGCGGCGCATAAATAATCAAGATCGATACTCGCCTAAGGTGAGCAACGTAACTCCGGCTAGCAACAATATACGCCCCGGCATGCGCCTCTTTCCACGTTTCCCCGGTTATATCGCGACCCTCGCCCCCCACCTCTTAATCATCCAGAAATACGCACCAGCAAGCTCCTGTCCGGCAATAAATAAATTCCTAAGCAGAATCCCCCGGGACCAGTGGCGCGCGCGATGAGGGAATATTGGCTGGAAATTACGCGGGCCTCGAATCAATGTAACGATAGACTGACCGGTAGCCTGAACCCCCCTCTTAATTTCCCCCTGGCCAGGGCTATCGGCCTCTACCCACCCCCTGTACGATGGGAGGCACGATAAGTCGAAAACAGCAGGCTGTGTATACTACTCGAAACTTGCAGGTGAGATGGGGATAACTCACGTCAGAATCGAGCACGTTGATCGAGACCTGGTCCAAGTTCGGCTACCTACCATAATCGGTGTACACAACATGGATGCTATACTCCACGATCCTCACAGCGCATCCAGGATTTCCGGGGAACTCGGTGTGTTGTAAGGGGTTCTAACGTTCCAGAAGACCCCCTATACCAAGTTGGGGCCTCGGTTCGCACGGTCCGCGGGTGCGATAATCTCTGAAAATTGGCGCGATCGCGAACAACCCAGGGCCCCCACATTCCCGAGTCCGTTCACCGTAAGAAAAATCGCGCGGCACGGAGCCCGCGTATTACGCCCTTCGACCGAGTATACCTACGTGTGTGTAGAGGTATATGCATGCGGGGCGGCACGGTGCATCTATATCCACGGTAGTACATACGTAGACCAGAGGGGCCGATCCACCAGCCCAGACGTCGTTCCGCAAGTCAGGTATTTACAGAGCCGAGCAAATAGTTCCCGGGGCCTCCGCGCGAATCCTCTCGTGACTACTGTTTTCAGCTCGTGGTCAACTTCGATCGACCTTTGATCGATCGTGAATGCACGTTTAATCGAGCGTGCATGAGTCCCGCGGACATACAACGGCCCGTTGTTTTCGCGCGAACTCACGTTGAGACTGTGATAGTCAACGAAGGTCGTTAATCTCCAATACGATTGATATCGACATCGAAGTTAGGCGTTTCCTAATACGAATTAACGTTATCAGGATAGTAGTTTTGTATAAAATAAAAATGGAAACAGTATATGTGGATTTGATGATAACAAATAACAAAACAAACTATTGATACAACTATTGAGTGATGAATAAAATGACGAAGTATGATACGTGATACAGGTTATGCCGTTACTCTGGAGTCTTATATGTAAGTGTATACAGAATGCAAGTTGTTGTTGACTCTTTAGCTGTTGCTGGTAGACTGACTTTGAACTGACAGTGAAAAACCATGAAAATATAGGTTTTGCCTGATTGGCTGAAGGATGAAGGCGGTTGTTAAAAATATTGTTTCCTGATTGGTTGCCCTGAAGGAGGAGAAATCCGTTGGATTTTCCAAGACGTCATAGAAAAGTACAATCTCTCCCTCAGGGTGAGATGTACATGTGCAAACCATTAAGTTGGTCGCTCAAGGTTTGACTAGACCGGGCGAAAACTGCGCGCGTTCTCGAAGGGTACAGGTTTATGACCCTTTTGTTCCGAATTCTGCTAGTACCGCGCGGACGAAAACGGCTGTCGACCAAATGTCGAACCTATTGACAAAGAGATTAAAGAAAAGAAATAACTGTCTACAATGAGTGAAAGAAAGTTTTGTTCGATAGCAATAGCCGCTGTGACCGGGCAGAAAAAATATAAAATTAGGGAAGTTATTTCTAAAGGTCTTTCGTACGTATAGTATTCTAACTGTAAATGTTTATGGTATGCGACGCGTAACAGCCCGTCCTCCCATGAGCCAGCTACCTTCTCGTTGTATCCCTAGCAGAGATGGGAAAATTCATTATCTTTTTTTTCTTTTATTAATGCCTACTTATATTTGTGGAGTTACATGTGTACATACATTACTAAGTGTACATCATTATGGAAGATCACCAATATTCCAGCCGGTGGATTACATGATGTGTTGAAGAAAAGCCTTGTTGAATCTTTCTAATATCAAACTACTTATAAGTACGTTTTCGAATTTCCAGGTACTCATTCTAGAGTTCGAAATCAACCTGCATAAAATGATTGCATTTCAAGTATACTCATTGAAATTTTTTTGTTTTTGAGTAGTAATCGAAATCCATGAAATGAAACTTGGTTATTTAAATTGATTCGGAATCGTAAATACAATTGAACTTGATCCCATCTCTATCTGTCGCTCACGGCTTTTTACCCCCGTTGTGTTCTACGTTTCGTTTCACCTTGGGCTATCTTTCGTCCACGATCGAGTTTGCTGTCTTTTGAGTCTGTCACTGTGGAGGACAGGATGCAACAATGGGAAAAGCGGATAGCTTGATTTTGTGTGTTTTTTTTTAAATTGCACGAATGCGCGAGGCAGTCAGTAACTGGACATTCTTATCTTATTAATTGTAACCTGAGCACAATATTTATGAAAGTATAGATTTAATAGATAACGAATTCAGAGAAATGGGAGTAGTATAAAAGCGAAAGAGAAAAGTTCAGAATGAATAACTCTTAATCCGACTTTCGAGTGTTAACAGTACATTTTTAAAAGCAGTATTAAGCGCTAACCATTATATTGTAAAATAAAGTTCAGATTACTGGGAAGTTTAGGAATTGTTTTGTAAAAAACCTTTTCATCCGGTAAGACCTCTTTCTCACTTAATGGCCGCAAAAACGTGACTCTTGGGGATTTTTCTTAAAGAAAGCAAACAAGGTATGGTAAAAAAACTTCCAAACCATTTGACTTATTATACATTCAGATAAATAAAAAAGATTTTTGTTTCACTATTTCTGCGTTGTAGATGGCCTACTTTGGGTCATTTCGCGCAAAATCGGACACTTTTTAGAGCACCTTTTCGGGTTTTGTTGAAATTTTGATATGTTGTAGTCTTTATCAATATATAAATGTATCTCGAAGGATTTCTGAAAATTTTAAAAATTGTTGATTTTACAGCTGTTTGAAATTTAGGGTGAACACTTCTTCAATAAATCATAATTATTGAATCACCAATCTGATCAAAATGAGCTTTGCGGGTATTTACAATAGAGACATAAGAGTACCAAATAAAAATTACTTTAGTTAATAAAAAATATTTTTTAATCATTTATTTTGCAGTTGCTTTACATAAATGCCTTGATTTAATCCCGGGAACTATTTAAAAATGTGAAAAATGAGGATACAGCCCTGTTTATCCTCTTTATGGACATATCTTGGAAAATATGGACACTTTAAAATTGACCGTATGAAAATTAATTGAAGTGAACGCTGCGTCCAAGCGCACCTACAAGTGCGGTACTAGCAGCAGCCCCGCGGCTATAAGTACCTGCCTTTCTTATAGGGGTATGTGACCTCTGCAAGGTCTAATACCGTTAATAGTAATTGGAAACTTACCCTCAAAATATTTTTCTGCCACTACCAGTGTTCTGAGTCAACCTGCGTTTCTTTTATTGGTTCGTAGACGTATTCACCTTACCAGGGGTGGGGTTTCTTGGTTTCTTAGTCTCTGTTTGCCAGTACAGTTATAACAGTCAAACCGTGTGAACGTGTCCATTCGTAGTGCGAGAGTTTGAAATGGTGCGAACAAAGTGCTGCAATCCCTTTGTGAAACCCAATCACAGTAAGTACAAATTTGAAAGATACTAAACCTACTACAGAAATATTGCAAAAGAAGTGTCCCAACCTCAAGGTAGGAAATTTTATTTGCTGTAATTGTTAATTTTTGAATAAACGCCGAATGGCTTTATTTTACAACATCAGATGGCAAAAATGCATGCGATGGTATTGGTAGCTCCTTGAAACGCCTTGCAATTCGTGCCAGTTTCCAATGACCGTTAGAAGGCCAAATAACGATACCACAGAAATTGCTTGATTGGACGAATGCTAACATTGAGAAAATGAAAAAATATAATAAACATTCAAGATTTTTACTAGAAACACGTGAATTTGCTAAAACAATTCGTGGAACGTGAAATTGTCGTTCATTTATACCAACGGATATATAGTCTCTCATTTAACTGCTAAAGTCTATTAATACAGTGAAAAATTAATTGTTATAGCAATTATGAATTAAGTACTTATATGTATAGTCGATTATTTATTTAAGAAGACGCTCAGCGATACGATGAAATATTTATCTTTTATGTTCTCGTGGTTTCCATTGGACAATGGCAACAATGATTCTAACAATGAAGGTCATTGATAAAGAGTTTCCAATAACTATTAACGGTATTAGATCTTGCAACGGTCGTATACCGCTATATGTATAAGAATGGCAGGTATAGCCGTCGGGCTGCTGCTAGCATAGCTGCTTTAAAGATATAGCGTTAGCCATAAACCTGACCGACCCTAAAGTTTGTGTTTTGGTAATCTAATTCTGTCATTCGATACCCTTGAGTTGTAAAAACTCTGCTCGACCGTCGTTCAAGGGCGTACGCCGTCAATTTGAGATCGGTTTTTCCATTTTAATGTAATAAAACAAGTTCTTACAACGTAGTAATTTCAGATTTAAAATACTTCTGGCCCTTTTATTCCGGATGGAAGCTTACGAAACCGTTAATTCCTATCAAATATTCCAGTCTTTTTCGTTTTATTCCTTGAAACCCCATAGCTGAAAGTGGCGTGCAACCCTGAGTGCGGTGGGACACAATGGGCCCCCGATGATCGAGTACTAATGGTTTAAGGGTCGGCCTCGTTTATGGCTGACGCTATATCTTTGAAGCAGCTATACCGCACGGTGCGCTTGGATACAACGTTCACTTCAATTAATTTTCATACGGCTAATTTTAAAGTGTCCATATTTTCGACGATATGTCCATAAAGAAGAGAAGTAGGGCTATGTCCTCATTTTTCTGAAATTTTTAAATAGTTCCCCGGGATAAAAACAGGGCATTTATTTAAAACAATTGCAAAATAAATGGTTAAAAAATATCTTTTTTTAACTGAAATAATTTTTATTTGGTACTCTTATGTCTCCACTGTAAGTACCCGTAAAGCTCATTTTGATCAATTTGTTAGTTCAATAGTTATAATTGATTGAAAACAGGTTGACTCTAACTTTCAAACAGCTGTAAAATCAACGATTCTTTAAATTTCAAAAAACCCTTTGGGATACGTTTATATATCGCTACAGACTACAACATATCCAAATTTGAACAAAATTAGAAATGGTGCTTCAAAAAGTGTCCGATTTTGGGTGGAATGACCCTATTGGACATTTTGAAACATAAATTCTTTTGTTATTCACAATAATATAGTAAAATTTCTTTCCTTTTTTCTGCATGTTCTTGTTAAAACTCATACCAAATGCGGTCAATTATTTTTTCGATTTCATGATAGGTCATAAGATAGACGTTGGAATAACATTCGAGAATCTGTTTGAAATTTTGATTTCGGGCTACTCTACATCGAGATATCGTGGGGACCGTTAGTACAGTACAATTTTGACAAAACAACAAATATTTGTATTTACTAAAACATGTAATACATAAAGGCCAACAAGTATTTTTTATCATATCTTCTTTGCATTCTTTTAAAAAACTTCTAAATATCACCTTTTTCGGGCCGTTAAAGCGTAAAAGGGCCTTATGGACCGTCAAAAATCCAAATAGTTGTGTTAGTTAAAGCGAAGGAGCTGGATTCGATACTGAATTTACCGATTTCTGTTTCTCGTACACAAGAAAACCAAGGACAGCAGAAAGTTAAAGAATAATTCACATTTGTTTAAAATATTCAGTACAGCGATAGTAACTTGTAACCATCAATCAAGTCAGAATCAGAACATGGAAGTTCTACATTAACATTTAATTAGATCGCTGTTAGAATTTTTAAATAATCTCTGAACCATATGATCGAAAAAGGATAAAACACGATAGAAGTCTGAAGTAAAGAAATTCCACTTTAGTAATATTCCATTCAATTACATCCGCAATAAAATCAACCGATCAATGGAACACAACAAGTTAATACGAATCGACTGTTTAATCGCAAACGGAGGTTATTGTCGTATTTAAATATTTGCCAATAATTTGACTGCCCCTTTCATTTCCTCCATTCCCCCCAGGTTCTAACATTTAAATGCCCGATAGGGAACCGCAACTGCTCGTATATTTCACCGGCCGCGGACAACTTAATTATTTCCACAAAAGCTCGAGCTCTCCACTATTCAATTAACCTATTATCGCGATCCATTCGATTATTTGTTTTATACACTATCCTAATTGTATAACGCACAATAATATTTCCTTCCCTCTTTCTCTGTCTCCCTTTCTCCATTTTCGTTGTTCCAACCACCGTCTCGCATACGCACAGCCCGCGTTAATTATCGTTAATACTATAATGTGATTAAGCATGTCGTTCCCGGCGTATTGTTGTAAAACCATTTCTGTTCGTTTCAAACAACACCGTCACGGCCAATAATGTACACAGGTTTCGCGGTGGTCCTCCGTGCGATCTATTCTTTTCCTTCCCTTCCGGGGAGTTCATGTAATACGTGACCGCGTTTCGTGATAAAGAAATTCGTGGACACGGTGAACGGCGCATGGCATTTCCAGCTGAAATTAAGGCAACCTTGAATTAAAACCGGGAAATTAAATTTAAGCCCCACTGCGTGCGTTCGTACGGCGTCCTGCCTTAGGTGGAATTAACGTTTTCATACACACGAGGATCTGTTTGCGTTCGTCCTGCAGTTGTTGGACAAATGGCGACCCTTCATGTACGAGATGTCTCCTCGCTAAATTCTGCAATTCCTGCACTAAATTGTCCACCGCGTAACAGTATGTTTGTGGACGATCGATTTAAGGAAGTAAAATTTAATACTAAATTGTAAAGTAGGGTGGGATGAAAAAATCAAAATTGTATGATTCTTTTAGTAATAAGGTCAATGTCCCTATTTCTAATCGTGTAAGAGTTCTGCTACCGCAGAAATGAATTTTTATTATTTATTTATGCAACAATCGGCAAAAGAATTTATTTGATATAAAATCTAAACCTCCATTTATAATCAAATTGAAATAAAAGTATTTTTAAAAACATTTTAACTTAATCATAGTTAATTTAAGATGAAGTATAAACCGTCTAAGGTATAAATATTCCTTTCACAATTTTCTTTTGTTCTTGTGTCAAACAACACTTGGTATATTATAGGGAGAGAAAACGAAGAGTTACGGAAAAGTATGAAAGTACAATTACAGTGGACTCTAACTATATTGCCATGGCCGGCGCTGTAGGGAAGTAAAATGACAATAAGTACACAGCCCTTTCCATGCTAAGTTCTATCGTCATAGCCTCGGCCACAGCGCCTGCGCAAAATCTGGATCGTGCTGGTGCGCCGGCGTACACAACGTGGTGGGAGAACGAATTTGTGTGCTCGAAAGTACGTGTTAAGGAAAAGTGCCTCGCGTGGCAATATGTTTAGTGGCAATATAGTAAAACTCCACTGTATCTATGTTTATCTAATATGTCAGAATAGCAGTATTCCGATTGTTCAACGCAGTAAATCCTCGATGAGTGTTTGAAGACTCGACGTTACTGACAAGGAGAGATCCCCATTTGTAACGCTGACTTTTTTAATGAGACTTAGCACAGTGATAGAGCTTCGAATTCTGAAGCTAATGCTATTCTATCAGCCGCCATAGGGGCATTAGTTTATGAAATATTCAATGTTCAGTGCCGAGGAGTTTTCGAACACTCATCGAGGATTTACTGTAACCGTAAATATTATGGTTGCCCACACGAACATTAAGCTGAACACATTTTGTTTGTATATACTTTTTCCACATTAGACTGCTGTCTAAAACCATATCGTGATATTCAAGTGATTCCCGGTTCCTATATGCGAGTCTTTCAAGGCGTTCGCCTTTTAGCTGGTATTATTAAGAGAAACCCGGTACACTTAGCCAAATTACTTAACGATTATCTCCTAATTGTCTCGAAAGGATCATCGATATAACGATCGCAAAAGAAAAAGGGTACGTTCTCAGACTAAAATTGGCGATTGGTCGCTGAATATGAAAGAGAGACGCCCGTGCGCGATTTTGAGACAGTCTGGACGTTTAAAGCAATCTCCTCGGGGGCACAGGTATAGGGACCCTATCGTTAAAAACGAAAAATCCATCCCGGCTCCCGCTGGAAGCTCTCCGGGGCTGCGTTTGAATAGCTAATGTTGCGTGCGCGATGCGACCACAGCGGCCGCGGCGCCTCTCTGTCCATCGTATCTCTGCCTCTGTTCGCCGTCTCTCGCGGTAAACTGTACGCGTGAATGCGTTTCGTTGGTCCGACAATACGTGTGTGTACAGCTCCTTCTAAACGGGATGGACGCGGCGGATTTGCCGGACCTTTTAAGGTATCGACCAGACTTTGATTCTTTGGGTGCTTGCAAACACGTTATATGTAAGGGAAAGCTATCGAGGAACTCGCGGTAGCAACTTTGTATCGATTTAGAATGTAGTGGATTTATTGCAAAGGAAAAGTAACTTCTAGAAAACTTGAAGGAAAGAAGTATAATATATAAAATTATCCATTAATGTCAATAATCTGTGAAATTAAGAATTCGTGTGAGAATTAGGTGAGGTAATTACTGAGTGATTAGATTACGGATATGTTTACATAAATATTCATTTTGATGAACTATGTTGTAGAAATCAGTCATGGAGAAATTCATTTCTGCAATAAAAGGGTTTATTAAGCCAAAAGTATACTTATAAGGGATCTGATTACTTTTTATCGAGAGTTTGATTGCATTGTTTTCTACATTCTTAAGTATTTGTATAATGAATGCGTAAACATCTGTATTTAATTCATTATTAAAACTCAACACGTTGATTTTCCTCTCACCTTTTTAATATTATAATGATACAGTAATGAAGTAACTATTAAGAATAGATATAAATATTTACGTGTTGAATTATGTATTCATTATTTGAATCAATACTCTCCTATTTATATTCAAAAGGCTGTAAATATTGTTTAGAAATTAAAGTTCGTTTTTCGCGAATATCTCTAAAACTATGAGTATCATATTGTATAGAGACAAATTTTTCAAAACGATAACCTTGACAGCATATTTCAAGGTCATTGAAATTGGTGCCGAGTACCACGTTCTCAATAATTACCTAAGTTTATTCCCTTCGATTACATAACGAATAAAATTGTATTCCTTAGTCGTTATTCGATTTCACACTGAATAAAACTGTATTCCTTATTAGTAGTTCAAAGACAAAAATTTATTTTGAACATTATATTCGTTATATCTGAACGCACGATGCGATTAAACAAACAAACAAAGAAAACGACCAAATGACACACTAACGTCGAATTTCGAAAGGATCACGTCCTCGCGTGGCCAGCCCGCAAGGAAAAAACCCAGTTGGCTCGTTTTATCCTATCTGCACTGGTTAATACCTAACCTAACGGTCGTGTCCTTCGGCCACGCAGGAGCCCCCCAGACCGCCCTGGGTTCGCCCTCGCAGGATCTTGGCCGTTCGGCTAAACACGCGATCCAATGCAGTCTGCGCCATGCCGATACCCCCTTCGAGACCCCGCAAATGAGACCCATTCATTTACACTATTTCGCGCTGTGCTTTTCTGCTATCTCCTAGCTGCGATCGATTTTAGAAGCAAAAGGAGAGTGAGAAACAGAAGGAACGTTTGCGTGTGTGTGTGTGTGTGTTTGTTCCAGTTACGAAATGTACCGAAGAAAGGGGCGCACGTTACGCGTCGTGCGTATATGCGTTTATTATAATGTTACAGCGCGTTGGATGTGTTACGTCGGTCACGTCGTTATTATCCTTATTACCGGTGGACCGTGAGGTGGGCGAAATTACTGCCGGGGGAAATCAGACTGTCCGCCTGTTATTCCATTCTTTGTCCTGAATTTTTCGTGATGTTCGGGAAATCGTTGTAACTAGAAAAATTTGATTTAAATTCAGGCCTGGATTTGATCCACCTGCACTGTCATTGTCGTGATTGGATGCGAACCTACTGGATCTTTAGGTAAATAACATTTCTTTTGTGTCGAGCACTTGTATTTTGAAATTATTACGTTTTTGGGGAACGTTGTTTGAATATTATCTGGAATACGAATTGTGAAGGCATTCCTCCTGACTTTTCGTGCTGCAGTAGACTCGCGTTAAAATAGCGGGGTGGGGGCGCTCTCAAGGCGGGTTTTTCCTTGAAACGCTACTTTAATGTGAACCAATGGGCACGCAGGATCTCGTCGCAGTTTGGTCGATCTTCTAATTGAATCAACTTTGATACAGAAGACGAACGATAGTGGGCTGGGGCGTTCCTACCGCTACTTTAGCATGCGCTACTTTAACGCGAGTCTACTGTGTGAGTAACTAGGAGTGTATTTGTGTTAAACTAAGGCTTGGATTTGATTCACCTGCACTGTCATTGTCACGACACTTTGAGAACCCTATTGGCTTACTTTTTGAAAATTTCACGTATTTGGAGGACGTTGTTTAAATTTGTCTTCGAATAATAATTGTAGATATATTGTAAATGGTCTTTTGAAAGAATAGAGGAAGTGGAGGTGTGGTTATTTACGTCTGGAGGACATTTTATTCAACTGGGTTTGCCATTTTTTAACGACAATTCATAGTGAAAAAGGACAAAGTATTCATTGTTTATCTATTTATGCTTCACAACATATTAAAATAAAGTAATATAGATGTTCATTTAAACAAATTATAGTGGTAAGGTATATTGAAAGTATGTAATGCCACACAATAACTCAAAACAATAAATCATTTTTTTATTGGAGTTGGTGCTTGTGCAATTAATGTAACTGTATTATAAAAATAACACACGATTCACTGTGAAAACATACTTTCTATCTGGAGAACTTTTTTACATTTCTATGAAAATAAAGAATATAGAAATAAATATTGAGTAAAAAGTACATAGAAGCAGAATGTAAAGAAAAAAAAGTGCATAGGTATATCCTCTTGAAAAAATATAAAATTGCTTGTGACATTAATACGTAATACTATTAAATCACATCATATAAATGTTACAAATGATACTTTTATTTTTCTAATATTATTAGTTTCTGAAGGTTGTGTTATTTTGTAGTAAAACTTTCATTTATACCAGAAAAATTTATACTTCTCCATCAGGAGCTCAGACATATTTATATTTTCCAATCTCACTCAATACACCACAGTTTCTGCTAACTTCTTTTATTTTCAATTACTACTTTCTCATTTTCATTAGACATATTTTCTCTATGCTTGGCACAAATACGCTATTATTATTTTTATTTTCGCAAGATTTCAACATTTTTTGTAAATAAAAAAAATATTATTTTTGACATTGCTTACATCGAGCGGTTCCGATACGCAGCATTATGCAACGCAACGGATTTTCCAGTATTAGTATCTATAGGACCATTTTCTTTTTTCAGATACGAATATAAAAAAACGCAGCGTTATATACCCTTGATTTATCGTCCGTAATAAATTTGTTGGTCCGTTCGCGGCATCGAATCGTAATTAAATTGCACAGCGGCGTGTCGTTTTGTCTAGATACCAGATAAAAGCCTCGGCCGTCTCGATGAATTAATTAAGCAATCACTTTGACTGAATTGAGATTTAACTGTGTGCGGCGTGGTGTAACACACATCTTAGTGACAGACAGGTGAAAAGCTGTACCTGCGGTTCGATTAGCCCGTAAGTAGGTGTTATTAACATATGTCAGCCATTACCATAATCAATTTAATCGCCTTAGGTTACTCAAGTCCTCGGCGACGACAGGATTGCATTAAATCATCTTGACAAAAGTTTAAAGACTGTTTCCTTGCACATGTTATATTAAATAGTGGCAGATGAAATAGCCGATTTTACTGATAAGTATATTTAATGTTACTTTTACGGATCAAAATTATTAATATAACTTCTTTCTTAATTGCAAAATTACACATTGTAGTTTACTCGTTTTGGAATGAAATCAATTACTTTAAATACTAAAATTAATTATGGTACAGAATTAATGTAAGGTAAATTCGTTCACCCTATATGCATTGAAAGTTGGAAATTTGAGTCAAATTTATAATTAATCTTGATAAAGGTACGTCTAAGTTTCTGCTGAAAAATATTATTTAATGATAACAATATTCCGCGAAAACATGGCAGCTGAAAATGTCTTCGAAGAGTCATTACATAACACTTGTGTTTCAATGAAAAACGTGTATAGAGTATTTAATCTTAAACTTTCTCTAATAAATTTGGTACGATGTTTAATATAATATCAAGTACCGGTAATAAAACTATCATTTCATGCGCAACAACCTAATACTTCAGTTCTTTCGGTTACAGAAAATTAAAAATAAAATTTCAAAGTTACTGCAGGCCACAATTTTTTATTAATTTAATGTAAAACCGGAAATTAATTATTTACAAGTACACTATCAACACACGACGATTTACTTATCACGTTACTTATTACATTGATAACTCAGGTGTTGACTAGTAATATTTTAATATTCAATTCAACCACACTTTAGTCTGTCGTTTATATTCATGTGCTTTTTTAATATTGAACTAATTCATCTATATGTATACTATAATAGTACCAATAGCATTATTAGCTGCTAACTCGTGAAAATCTGTGAGTATCATGCTTTATAATATGCTATATGCTATAATGTGTTATGTAAATAAGACGTTAATATACCACACAATCTATACAATGAAAATGAATGTTTGTTTTACTAGTGACGATATATGTGGTATGTTTTTTTCAATATAACTACTTTTTGTTGAACAGTAATTTTATCAGTTTAGTTAAACTTAATAAATCACAGTGATTTTACTACAATTATGACAGAAGAGAAACTCACAAAGTTGTTTTCAATCTAGTCTGACGATAAAAATACGCGACAAAAAAATTGAAAATATCTTTATAAGTAATATCACCAATGTTACGTGTTGACAGCAGCGTTTTCTCGAATTTCCACCTGCTCGAATGAATCTTTTACCGCATTGTTCCTCGCCGCGTATCGTTTCAGCATGCCAGGTCAAACTTCGTGATCGATACTTGGCTGAAAACAGTTGCCAAACTTGTCGGGAGTATAACGCCAGATAGGTTTAATGCTCGACGAATGGTTCTATTTAGCGAGTAGACACGATACCATTATACATTCTTCTGATGCACGAGGTAATCGGTTACTCATGGAATATTAAGTTGTTTATTAAGTTTACTAGTAGATTAAGTGTATGTAGAAGTAATGTATCAAGGTTTATTAATATTGAACAATTGCTACATAAATTAGTGGATTGGGTAAATAAATTAACTATACCTTAACAGAATACCAAGTATTTTAGATTAAGAAAAATCATATCATTTAGACATGTTTAATGGCAATATAGTTATATTTAATAGAAAGTTTATATTTCTTCCTTTAATAATTGTCAATTTGTTCTTATTAAAGTTTCAAATATATCGTGTACAAATTTTAATATTCTTTACAACAGACACATAGTATATCTTTTAAAATGTATTTAAAAAGATTTCAGTAGGTACTATAAAACTGACAAAATGGTACATACTTTTGAGCATTGTTCGCTGCTCAGAATCAATATATTTGTGATTCGAAGTTTGACACAGTAGAAAACAACAGTACCTAATATGAATCGTACAAGAAATGATTTGTACAGCTTCTGGGCCTACAAAGGTATTCATTATAATTACTTAACATTACATTATCTTGCAAAAATTTCGAACACTTTACTATAATTTACGAAAATTTTTAAAATTTCTATTTGAAAAGAAATAATTTTTATATAATTTATGTATAATTTTACATATAATATATGATTTTTGTATAATTTATCTATTAATCTTCATAAAGTGATCGTATCTGTACTACAAGACATTATTTCATTGCTACTTGTTTCTACGTCGAAAAAAAAACTGAAATGGCCTAAGAAAAGAAATGGAATTTCAGTGCCTGTGGGAAGCGCGGTAATTGTTACTTAGGCCGGCGAACGAGTACTTTGCGCGAAGGATTATTAAACTTACATAGCTGTCGACGAACAATATTCTCGCGAACGGTGTGGAGGCACGGTTCAAGGTTGCTCCGCAGTCTTGAACGTAATTCGTGTAATTAACTCGAAGTGCGTCAACGGCTTTCGAAAGATTTTCGGTGTTTCTACATTTCGTTTAATGCATTAATCTCTGAAATAAACTTGTTACTTTTTGAAGCAATTATAACTTTTGAAATTTTGTTGAAGTTGCCCGTACAGATGCCACAAGAACGACTTAGATCAGGCCAATATAAAATAATTATTAAACGGTTAGAATATTTTTAATTCTATAAGCAGAAGAAAATTGTACATAAGATAGTGCACAATATGTTGACTTTATCTTGATTTACGGGGAAAACGAATAAATAACACTTCTATTTTTTAATACACAGCCTCTCTGTATATGAAATTTGAGTGGAAAAATAAGAAATAAATAGATGCAGATGTTTATGCAATTATCGTGGGTGATCAAATTATTAAAACCACCTGCATAAAATGACGATTTTATGATTTTAACTGTATTTTTATAATTACATAGGCTAAATTCAATTTTTTGTGTATTTCTTGATGGAAAATTATCCAATATAAAAACTTTGAACTTGGGATATTATTTTTACACGAACGCAGAATATATTTTTCGTACTGTGGCTCTAATAATAATTTGATCACCCACTGTATACATATAATTAAGAACAGAAGTTCATTTACCTTGTTAAAAGTACAATCAAGTACCAAACAAAATAGAAAAGCTTTATTAAGCTTCATTAAATTATTTAATATACTTAGTTTTAGACAACCGTATATGGTATAAAGGAATAAAATCTGCGGTCTAGTATATTACTATGTACTAATCAAAAATGAAATATGGTTTTTCTTAATTCTTTTCTGGTAAATCAGAATTAAACTAGAAACTTTCCGAGCCTTATCATTAATAGAGCCAAAACATTTTCTATTAATCTTACCTGTTAACAGTACAAGCTGTTGTGATTTGTATTTTTTGTTAGACATATCATAATTGTTTAAATAAACATCTTAGAATATGAAAAAATAATTTCGTTCTTATTTTATGGATAATTAGCTTTTCTATTCTATGGATATTAAAAATATGATGATAGTAGAATTTTCATGAACCTAATAATAGAATGATTACACAGTGGAAAAATATGATTCGCAATTACCGTACCTCGTAATAAGACTCTTTACAATAGTAGAATTTGTAATCGAGAATGTAATTTTCTCCATATCCTCTGATTCACTGTCAATAAAACTTCAATTTGCCAATTCGACTGTTCTTCTGACTCTGCTTCGATGAAGAGATATTACCACAAAAGGATTTCAAATTCCTTTCGATGGTAACATTCCAGAAAAATTGGATGTTACGTTTGAAAGAGGAAACACGGATATTCCCACGGTGAAAAAAATTAATTCCAATAGAAACTCGCTGACACATTATTCGTATAAAAGTATATTATACCGCAGATTTCTATTGTGTTCCTTTAATTGAAAAAACTGAAGTAGAATTTTCCAACCAAATTCAAATGATTTATCTTTACATTTTTGCGATAGTATTGTTTAAAGTAATAAAAGACCTTGTTTCTGCTTAATATTTCTGGACATCTTAAGGTCCCAGTGAATATAACTAATTTAACACAGTGTGCATCGAAAGCAATGATGTTAGTCTGTCAACGTTCAGAAGACGAAATTCTTAAGATAACAGAAAATACTTTGATGCTACCATCAAACGTAGGAAAGTACATTTACAGAATTCCATAAACCGTTAGAAGTCAGTGTCTCCTGAATGCTACGAGATACCACAAAATTGTTTAGCCTGAGCTGTATGATCGTGTACAGTAGCTGTTATTACAGGCATTTGTCATTTTTTCAAGTTTCCTCAGATACCAAAGACGTTATGGTTTCCTAATGGAACACATAGTATAATCCATAAGTTCCCACTTGACCCTGAGATATACTGTAAAAAAATATTATTCTTTACTATTAATTATTAAGTAGATATGTTAAAATATTGGAAAACTGTGCTATGCAGTCAAACATTGGTTTTTTAATTTTGTATAGTATAATAGGTATGAATTTGTATAGACATCCCTAATGTAGTAATAATAAATATTACACAAGACGCGACAGTATTGACTCTAACCGTGTGTAACCTAAATAGTTCGATAAACAGAGGTTCTACTCTACTATACCACTAATAGAATAATTACAGATTATTCTACCTATAATCTCATATTTTATTAATAGAATTATTGCAGAATATAATAAAATTATTAGTAAAACAATAGAGTAGAATCTTAGTCAATCGAACTGTTTAGGTATGTACTAATAATTCTATTATAACAAAATTATTACTAAAATAGTAAAGTAATAGAAGATTAGTAGAATAAAGTAATAAATTTATTCTACTAATAATCTATAAATTCGAAATATTTACAGAGTGTACAGGTGTCATTATGTAAGTCTACCAACAATTCTCTACTACATAATTCTTTTTTCAGTAAATTGTTAGAAAATCTAAATTCAAAACATTTCTCCTCCATTTTTATTTTCTAATGATGATATTGGAGAACGAAGAAGAGAATTATTGTAGCAGCAGAGGCTTTTGGTTCAATGGATAATGAGTATTAAATTAGAACAAGTATACTGTATTATCTATTTGATATACTTAAGAATTACCTCATGAAATTTGATAGTAACATTATCAGTCTCGCTAACAGATGAATTCTTTCCAGTCTGTTTGCGGGCCTAAAACGGATTCCAGCCGGTTCCCGAAGAACCTAAACGCGTTTTGGTTGGTTATAATTATTACCTGTCAGAAAAAAAATCGGTACGAGGAGAGAGGGGACTTTCCAAGCATTCTGCGTGCAGGTCAGCGTAATGATATTTTTGCGTTCTAAAAGCCGCAAAAACTGGACGGACGGTCCATTCAGTGTACCGGAGAAGCTTTCGTCCATTCCGCATATCCTTCGTCCCCGTTCCCCTTTTTCATCCGCCGC
>NW_015373886.1:1841008-1870756 GCF_001272555.1 Dufourea novaeangliae | reverse complement strand
ACCGCTCTCGTGGAAATGCCAATCTGCGTGAATTCACTTTTACGCGATTTGCCGGGCTGCCCGTGAGCGACGAATCATCGGGTCTGACGTCACATCGGGGACAAAAAAGAGTGGCTGCATCGTGGCGCGAATTATGGAAACGGTACAAAATACGTTAAGTATCTATATTCAATTTTTTTTTAGTTATTTATAGCAGGCATTTCTAAGAACTGAATTTGGGAAAGTAATCTGAATCGTCAGTGACCTGTTTAATGTTTGTACTGAAAATCAGTTAACTCTTGAACCTAGAGTGAACAGGTGCACGAAAATCATGTCAGTGATACACATAATACACTACTACATACCGCCTGCTACATGAACACCGATCAACCTACAATTACATACAATAAATATTGAGATCTATGAGTATCTACAGTCGGTCAAACAAATATTTGCATAGACTTTAAAACAGAACAACTCTTTCAAAATTGGACCAAGTGACTTGAGTTTCTTTGTGAAGTTAGAAGGATTAGTGTAACAAATCGACGTGCGTTACGAAAAGTAGCATGTTTCATTTGTCTTACGAAGACTAGCATATTTCAATCTATCCCGAAAAGAAGCACGTTTCATTGTTTCCCACGATCACTAGCATGTTTGACATTCACTATGATAACAAGCACGTTTCACAATTCGCCACGAACAGTAGCGTATTTCTAGCTAGCACATTTCAATTTACAAATAGTTGACGTACAATTACTCACAAAATTGAGCGTACACCTATATGTTAGTAATGAAAATTGGCAGGAGAATAAATAAAAACATACATACTTAAGAGTAAAAATATAATATATATTTTATTCGTACATTTTGACGCATAACGAATGAAACAAATTTAATTAAAATAAACCATGTGTTTGTACTTAATATAAAAATGTAAAAGTGCACTTATATTAGTGACACAAAATTGAGCACACGCTTGATATTTAAGAATTATAATACATAAAGGAATAAATATTAATATTTTGTAGGGTAGCCTTTGGCTTTAATCACAACCTGTAATCAACCTGAAATACTATCCCATTCTTCTGTTAACTTTTAACTTTTTCGTATTTGTACAATTACGTTTCTTTGAATCGGAGCAACGTATATATGTATACGTTTTGTACATTTTGGCCGAAATTCCCTGCATTCAAAGGGTTTCTGAATTCAGTGGAACTTTCAACTATGAACAAACACAAACTAATTTATTTAATTAACAATATTATTATAAAATTGAATAAATTCTGTCGGGATAAGACCTTTAAATACCATTGCTGATAAATCTCGTTTTTTTTAAAGATAGTCCAATTTTAGTATCGTAAGCATTTTGTAATCTATATTCCATAATGTCCTGCTTCAAAAAGTTTCAAAATATTCATTTCCATACTGTTTTTATCTAAATCATATTTAACGATAACTGAATTCCCATCTGGGCATTCACGAATTTCTCGAACTGAAGCGATTTTAACAAAAGACCAGTTACATTTTTTCGATAAATCTTTGAAGTCAAATATGTCTGCCTGCAACTTTTCTTTAACAAGATATGAATTCTGAACTTTACATTTCCCCATGACTCTGCACCACTCATCTTGGGTATATACAGAATTACTTAATATAATATAAAGGACTTTATTCAATTTTATAATAATATTGTTACTTAAATAAATTAGATTGTTTGTTTATGTTTGGTTGTTTTATTCCTTTCATTAACCCTTTGAATTCGGAGAATTTTGAACAAAATATACGGAACATACATGTACGTCGCCCAGATTCAAAGGATGAAAAACGTTTATTTCATTAAAAAGAAACGTTTACCTTTTTATTTTTGCAGTAGAATGCTAGCTAACCTGTTTAATGTGATGGTTTTCGTAGCTAGAATTGAAACGTGCTACTTTTCGCGACTAGAAGCAAACCGTGCTACTTTTCGCGATAGACTACCGAAATGTGCTAGTTTTCGTAGCGAAAAAGTACAACATGCTAGTATTCGTCGCTCTAAGTGAAACATGCTACTTTTCGAGACCACAATCGAAACGTGTTGCTTTTCGTGATCAGAAAGTCCGAAGTGCTAGTCTTCGTAAGACAAATGAAACGTGCTACTTTTCGTAACGCACGTCGAAATGATGTAACAAAATGTTGAAAAACTTGCAATTGGTTGGAATCGCGAGGAAAATAGTAAAGGTTGCTTTTTGCGACTATTTTATCTCAGATTGTAATGAAAATTTAACCGATACATTGCTTAGATTTATATTAGTTATATGCATGCTGAAAATTTAATTGAAATTGTTTAACGTTGTTATGAGATACAAACGGTTAAAAATGTTGAAAATCGCAGTTTTTCGCTACTTTTGACCTACAACTGTAGTATATTTAAATATTCTTACATCTTTCGATGCCTGTTACTCGTTTCTGTATCAACGGATTTCAATAAAAGTAGTAGCATGTATGTAACTGACATAAATCTTCGAAATGTATTTATTAAAAAAGTTGTAATAAACGACGTTTACTATTTTTTGCGACATTCTGAAAAGTTGCAATTTTTCAAAATATCTTTAACACATCATTTAGTAAACTAATCCATCTAACTTCACAAAGAAACTCAAGTCACTTAGTCGAATTTTGAAAGAGTTGTTCTGTTTTAAAAGGTGTACGAATATTTTTTTGACCCAAAAAATAGGTTATTCTGTTAAAAAAAATGGTAGGTGATCTTGAAATGTCTGAAATGCCCCTACTCACAAAAAAAGTACGTACCTTATAAGATGCGCCCCTTAATGCCATATAAATTCCACGCTTCAAAATTACCATAAAGTGTATTGTTAAATCATTATTCGAAATATGGAAGGAACGTATCCCATTTACTCGTCGAAATGAAATTTATAACAATTCGCGGTTAAATATGTAGGAATAATATTAAGTGGTGGTTGTATTTGGTAGAAATAAAAGGTTTATTCTAAAATGTGTATAAAGAATTCGTTAGGACACGCTTGCAACAGTCTAGCTCTTAAGACACCCACGCTCTGACTAACTTCCCTCCTATATATCCCCTTTCATACATGGTCACACTCTGTCATAGGTTCACACACGCATTCACACATTCTCGCCTCGTGTCGATTTTCGATCACGACGTTCGACGCAGTTCCTTTCATTCAATCTTATCTAGCACGCACTCTCGTTCGAAGAAACTGTCACACGGCCTAAACACTCTTCACTCGCACCACACTCGCTCGATCTAAAACTAAACTCACGCATCTCACACCCTACAAATATTACCCGCGAAACTATTTTTATTCGAGGTGATCAAGTTATCTGAGCACCTGGTATCTATACTTTATAAAATAAAACATAATAGTATTAACGTAATGCATTTACTAAATAAATTTTATAGCATGTTTTTAATTTTAGAATGGTACTCGAATATGATAGGTAACTTTATAGATTAAAATATAACTAAGTATTTAGAATATCAGTTAAACGTACTCTTAATGGAGAAACGTTCTTGAATTCGTAAAAAATACTTAATGTCCATGGGACGATTTAATATACATCATAGCGTTACATTTTTTTAACACGTTGACTGCCATAGTGAAAAAGGCATTCGTAACCAGACACACTTTATTTCGTTTTTTAAGTCATAAATCGTTGAAAATATATGCAATAATGTAGACACTCTTGGTCTTGTTTTTAAAATTAAAGTTATTTAAATGTGGCAGTCAAAGTGTTAAGATTCCCAAAATGACAGATATTATACCTATTACAGATACAGGGTTTTGTGGTAAATAAGTTCCGCAATAGATAACAAAAATTCACTAAATATATGATTAAATAATACTCGTATAATAACAATATAAAAATTAAATATCACTCGTACAATACATTAATATTGTTTGTAAAATATTGTAGACTGAGAAAAATGTGAAAATAGAAAATAGAAAGTATTTGTGACCCAATCTAATATATAGATAATACCTTTTTTATAAAATCCTCACGAATAAAAATCAGCTGGACCTTATTATTTTGTCCAGGTGACTTTCGAATTTCTCGATCAGGAGGGGACCGGGATAGAAAATTCCATAGGAAATCCCGTAAATTGACATGCTCTCTGTTAAACAACGGCACCTATCGTGTGTTAAATTCCTCAAGGTTCCCGCGGCAAGAAGCGGAAGCACGGTGAAATCGTTTTCTCACCATAATCGTTGCATAATTTAATTCGTTCGCGGAATACGTGGACGCCAGGTATCCCGCGCGCTCGAATGTTGCAACGCTCGAACAGAAAATCTTTATGGACCTATTATTTATCTTCGTTTTATCGCAACTAAAACGGTCTTGCCGTGCAAACGTGTAGAAATGTATCTGTGTCTGCGCGAACACGCGATTGTTTTTCTTTTTCTATTCAAGATCCGCTCGTTCGAAAATGTATTCTTTCTCGGTCGTTCCTTTAAATACACCGTGTCCATTTTTCGCTGGACGCCGTGGATAGAAAAATTACGATCTCGTTCGAACGCGCGAGATCGTACACCGCCTTTTGTGTCGGGTAACGAAATTGCAAACAAAAAAAAAAAAAAACAAGGAAAGAAAGCTACATAGAGATAAAATTGTAAATATGAATAGCCGGAAAGATCAACGAGAGGAGGGGGGAGGTGATCAATTTTAATCCAAGAAAACAGGATTACTATTGAATGTCTGTCCTAGAACGACATCGATACTCACCCCGTGAAAAAAGAGCGGAATTATAAATCAGCCCTTTATCTTCGGTATCTACCGCGTCGGGGCGAGGAAAAAAATGTTCCCCGCAACTAAGTTAAAAACCGAAATCCGATAACTCACGTCCACGGTTTCGCGGGTAATATTTAACCATGAATTGTTGTAAATTTCATTTCGACGCGTATATCGGATACCATTCCTTTCATATTTTGTAACACGCTTCGAAACTTGAGGGAGAGAGAATTGGATTTATGGTTTTCCCATGCTTTGTCTATTAACCCCGGCTTCGACACGGATATACAACTTTTTATTAGCATTGCTAGAAACAAAGGAGACGAAACTTTTGACGAACGGCCGAGATTTTCGGTAACTTCGCCCGCCCACCACCCCCTTTGATTTTTGTTATTGTTGGGAGAAGAAAAACTCGCAACAATGTGTATCACGATATATCAATGGAATATACATTTTTTGCAGTGGGATCCTTGAATTGATGGTTTTCAACGTTTTAGATATTGGGGGGGGTGGTATGAAAGGGGCTCAACACTCGACGACATTCTATTTTTTTCGTGTGAAATATCGTTGGTTACGTAAATAACACTCGGATCATTATTTTAACCCTCCATAGCCCTAATGTCTTTCGTAACAATAAAACAACGTATATAACGTAAAACCAACAAATATCAAGGTTTAAATACAAATTAACAATGAACTTACAATTTTCAAAGATTTTATTATTACTTTGATATCTCAAGCTAGAGTTCATCATTGCTACAAAGAATCGTATCGGTTACCAAAGATAGCTTATAGAACACGATGTGTACGCCACATAGCAACAAAAAGGTAAATTAGACCAAAAAAATATGGATATATCGGTATACGACCTGAAAGTCACAACCCAGATAGTACATGACGCTTTGAAGACGGCTTAAAGGCGCCGCGGACCTAAAACAGCCGTAAAATAGGCGTCTTCAAGACGTCATGTGTTATCTGGGTTGGTTTATATTCAAACAATTTTCGCGCCATTGGTAAGAAATGTTCAGTTACTGAATATCGTTCATTCGCCGGTGAAATCTGTACTCTTTCTTTTTAATTTAATTAATTACATTTAATCAATTTTTCAAATTGTCTAATTCAATTATTAAAAAATCTAATTTTTATTTTCCAAATATTAATTAATATTATCATTTAAAATTTTACTTCGATAGTTAAAAAAGTCTCTTTCACTGGTGTGTTTACCCCATAAGGAATATTGTATCGTTCCTCGACTGGAAGTAACTTTCGATCCGGAAGTCGCCTAACCTCAAAACTTATATTTTTGGACACCACTCTCAACTATTATTACAAAACATAGGATTCGATCAGAAATTCTTGATGTCCGAAAACGATCTTTCTCTTGCTTTAGTATCGAAAAATTGTTAAATTGCATAAGCTTCCGCAGTCCAATAACAACAATTGAACTTTTCAGTGATACCAGACTCGCGAGTGCTCCCGTACGCATGGCCGATCCGTCCTGCAATTTCCTTAACTTTGCGGAACCACGGAACCGGTCCGAACAGGTTTTTCGCAATCGATTCGTCTCGGACAGGAGGATTCAGTAACCTTCGAAAGGATCGGTCCGTTTTGCTAGACGTGCCGGTGGATCGCGAACCGATTCGAATCGGTTCTTCCTCGCATCATAGGCGCCTCTTTGTATCGACGACGTGAAATTGTTTGTCCGCGTAAAAAGCGCTCCCCCCTCCCACCTTACTGATCCTTTTCTCGATCCGCTATACCTCGCTGTTTCTTTCCCTCGTGCAGCTGCTGTGTTGTTCGGATAAATTCATTAAACGCGGCACGATCCTTTGATAAATATACAAACGTGTATAATTACTCGGGCATGTTGGGGCTGTAATTAACAATTATAATATTGATTAATATAAACCACGATTGATCTATTTGGCGTAGTATTAAGTAATTCGGTATGGTTTCAATATGGTGGTGATGCATTTTAGATTCATAATATCCTCCCAATATTTTTGAAAGGCGATGGACGATGAGGACAATTGAAGCCTTCAATTTGAAGGGTGCAATGAAGGACGGAGTTATGGCACGAAATGTTAGAATATGTGATTTTCATTAATTCTGGGGTAAATGTTGTGAAGGATTTAGTTGGGGTCGCTATTTATAAAAAAGCAGAATCACTCAAATGGATAATAGTAATACGTACCGGTACGCAAAAACTACCGTGCCGTAATTTTTCATTAAAAAATTCCACACAAACTTTTCTATACTTACCACAAGGACCTTATGTCACATTTGTAATAAAGTTCATAAATCTCTATAAAATCACGTCCAAAGTTATCCTATCATTTTCTGCCTATTGTCGTGGCATTGCCCTTAATTTAATTAACGAATCCGCGCGTACATTACCGAAATTGAACAGTGAACATTATCAGAAAATCGATACCGGCCAATAAAACCCGCGGTTACCTTTCGGTGCATCGCCAATCAGATAATTGACACCGGATCATTGTTGTGCGGTGCGTCACTGGATCGCGTGGACCGGTGCCCGGTGTTTCTGTGTAATCATTGGTGACGGTTCAGTGGTGCAGATCGGGAATTTTTACCGTGGCGTCGTTTCCCTTCGGTTTCTTCAAGGACTCCGTAATCTCACCGACGGCGTACACGCTGCGCCGCCGCGACCGGCAATTAAACACAATTTATTAACAGACCGTTTAAATTACGCGGCGGGCCCCGTCCTAATTGTTTTTTAATTTGACCCGTGACACGGCTAACGGGCGGCGTCGCACGATGATGAAAGTTAATTAAATAAAAAGGCCCGGCGATCGGAAGTATGGTGTTCACTCCGGAGAATTACATTAAATCCGATCTGGATTGCGCATCGGCGCTTTGAGCTGTGGATTCCGTCATTCCAGTGGAGAATCAAAGTACAGTCCACGACGAAGGGTTTTCCATTAAAATAAGGTCAATGTCCCTATTTTTCATCATGTAAGAGTTCTGCTATCGCAGAAATTGATTTTTATTATTTATTTATGCAACAATAGACAAAGAAACTTATTAGATATAAAATATAAACCTCCCTTTATAATTAAATTTAAATAGAAGTATTTTTAAAAACATTTTAACTTAATAATAGTTTATTTAATATGGAGTACGAAATATCCCTATTTCTGCTCGGCGAAAATGAAAGTGCCGAAACCAAATTTTGGCGAATAATATTGAAGACTCCGTAAGGTGTTTTTTTAAGTAAAAACGCAGTGTCCACTTATTAAAGTTATTTCTATTAAAATGCTGCCATCTATTGAACAGCGGGCTGTAGAATTTTGTACGGAAACATTGAACTAATTGAAATAATTTGATGTATAACTAATTTAATATTTAACTTTTTATATCAAATAAAAGATATACGTACTGAGTAGAAATCAGGACGTGATTAGAAATAGGGACAGTGACCTTATATAGTAATACTTTTGTCATATTGAATCGATAAGGACAGATAATGTAAGAGCACCAAATCTGAGACCTTATTTATGGTTGATTAAATATCGTGGAGTAGAAAGGGAAACAATTAAAAGTGTTTATGCTGTTATATTCGTCATTCATTTCTACATACTTAGGAACAATATTAGTTTCATAGTCTACTATTGTTTATTATGAAAAAGTGGTAATATAAAGGAATGCAAAATTAGTGGTTTTACAAAATTAAAAGTGAGAATTGTCATTTAAAATTAAAGTAATTAATTTGTTTAAAATAACTTACCTTTAATCCTCATCCATCCCTCATATTTCCCAACTTAATTTGTCCCTTGGTGTTAAACTCACACATTGGTATCAAATTAATATAAATAATATTTATATATAAACTAATACAAACTATACAACATAATATAAATTAAATTTGTAAAGTTTTTAAAATAAAAGTCACGGAGCCTCGACTAAGTATACCTACATATGATAGAATAACATAATTTCTTAGGAGAAAAATGTGTCAAATTGTCGTGCATTTTACAGAGACTTACAGGCTATAAATGCATAAAATCCGCAGTCTAGTTATTAGTATAGAAAAAACGGTTGTTGTCTGTACATCAGGACAGTCATGTTAATGTGACATTCGTGTAGAAATATAAGGATCAAAACATTTCAACTTGTTTTCCCTAAAATTGTGATTTTTTAATTATGTTGCTAATGCAACAAAGGAGCGACATGTAGAGTGTTGCAAATGTTAAATTACTACTTTGGAGAAAGGAAAGGTAGTCAGATTTAATTTTGTTATCAATATTCATATTTTCATTCGTTTCGAAGGGAATTCATATTGGATTATTTATTAATCCCAGCGTACTACTCATTATTCTTAGGAAAAATGTGAAAATAATGAAAATAAGATAAAGGAGTAGGGAATAAAATTCCAATCGATTTATTTGTGTAGTAGCTAAAGAAATCATTGTGCTTACAGATTTTAGTCAGAGATACCATGTAAATAGATGACAACTATTTTTGGGCTAATGCATCCACTGTCATGTGAGAATCATTTATTTTACCTACATTGTTTAGATATTATGATACAGCTACCGTAACGTAAAGTACCATTTGAAATTGGTAAAAATATTTGAAGTGTCATTGAAATAGTGTGAAGTGTCACTCCAAACCTTAAAAACAAAATTAGGATACGTCTGTTGTACAAATATATCGATAGAAATATATCGATTCAGGCAACTAGTTGTTCAAGTAAAATTGGTTCCGTAAATAATAATTCCGGAAAAGCATTTTCCCCCTGTAAAATAAATACGAAAGTCCAATTGATTTAACATGAAGTAAATTCGAACCCACGGCGAAATCTGCTACTCTAAATAAAACACTTCATTAGTAATTTAATTACATTTACAACGAACACTCTTGCAATTGAGCCATTAACAAATCAAAGTGACTAACTAAATTTAATTAAATTCTTCAAATTTTATTGCCAAAGCATTTGAGTGGTGCTTAACTTTCTACATTTAAAATAAATTTTAAGTATAAATTTATGGAGAACCACTTTGCCAAATGAACGGCTCCATTAAGGCGTATAAAAGTAAATATTTTCTTCTTGAATAAGGTAATCTACAAACTAATTATTATATGAAACAAATTGTACCACAAGACAAGAATTGTTTTTTATTATTATTTCTTTTAATATTTCGTTTAAAGTAGCATCAACATCTTAGGTTCTTATCGACTACTTAGTAGTTAGTTACTCTGAACCATGGTATGGTTTATCTCTTAAATGATGTTCCTGAGGTGTATATCATTGATGAGCAAGATTACTGCTATTGAATGTTTTGTATCACTGAGAGCTTCTTTTATACATAGTCGGTTTGCATCTTATATTTACTTCTTGAGCGTTTCACTGCTGGACAGTCCCAAAGAATATGGTGGATTGTGCTATCCACGTTACATTGGTTGCGCTTGTTTAGGATGTTCCTTGACATCAGATGGCCCTGAGTTCATTTTGTATGATCAAATCTCAGACGAGTGAAAACTGTTTGGTCACGTCTGTTTGATTCAGCCGGTAAAGTACTCTCATAGATGTTAGTGCGAACCTTCGAAGATGCATAAACTTTCCAATGATCATTCCAATCTTTTGATTATTTTTTCAATGGAAAAACTTTTGAAATCTCTTTGTTAAATTAGGGTGGTTCGAAGGAAGGGTTCCGTTGGGGTAATTTTAGCCAGTTGAAGACATTGTTGTAAACCAAGTCAAATGAAATTTATCCAAAACTGAGCCTCTTGCCCGTGAAAGAAAATGGTCTAGCGCACGTGCTTCTCGTTTCCCGTGCCAGGTACCGATAAATTTCCCTGGAAACTCTATCGTACCTTCTCCCGAGTCATCTCCATATCCCGCGGAAGCATTTTTTTTCAGTAACCGTCGGACGTTTTCGGCCAGACTGCGGGCCAACACCGTGAAATTCGTTTCGAGCGATGATTCACAGCCTTCCGTGGCCTACTCATTTACTCTCCTGAATAACTATGCATCGCTCGCAACGTGCCTTTACCTTGGCCGCCGCGTAAAATCGACCGAAGAGAGAGGACTCGTTTTCTTTGTTGAAACGATGAATATTTTGTTCTACATATCGAAGGTTTTCGCGAGTAATATCTTGTTCTTCAGCCACTTTTTTAGTCGTTATGCGTGGAATATAGGTCCTCGTGCAATATAGTAGGCAGATTACTAATTAAATCTCGTGCAAAATTATCCTGTGAAATCTAGGCTGTGGACTTTATGCAAATTAACAAATTTAACTACTAATATACAGATTAAAATAAATAACATCTACCAAATTAATTAGACGACATACAGTAAGAGTCAAAAGTGAGTATACACTTTGAAATAATGGGATTTATTCGTATTTATTTCTCTCAATTTAGAATCTAACATTTCCCATCAATTACATTGAGATGTAATGACTGCGGAAGAGAACACAACTGATTGAAAGTGTTGTTTCGCAAACAATTTTTAACCACCTCTGCTGTATATTTTGGGCCACGATCTCACGAAAAGTCTCATGAATAAACTTGTACCTAAATTTAAAATATTTAAGCATCTAAATTTGTCCATAGTACTATGAATAAAAACTCTGAATAAAAATAATAATACAATTTACTATGTTTAACGATATTTACAAAACAATTCATGGTTATAGCTCCGAATTTCTTTTTTTCTATAAAAGGAAAAATGTTGAAAAAATCATATTACAACTGTATCACTGCCATGATCATGCAATAGTATGATGCTACAGAAGTATTACAGGAACCTCACCTTTGTAAGTTGTATAATAATTAGTCTTTTTTTTTTAATTTCTTTATTTATTGTCGCATCAACCTCTTATGAGGTCATTAGCGACTTAACAATACTTCCTTAGTGGTTACATACATTGTGATAAATGCATCAATATATTACAATGTAATACATTATTGTTAGAAATACATTTCAGTAATTATCGCTTACAGTTAAGTTTTGTGTTATAATAGTATGTATATCATTTCAGTCCATTATTGTTGTAATTTGCATTGGTCTTTTCCGTTGACTCGATAGTGGAAACAATAATTATTACTTCCGTGCTTCTATTTTTGTAAATTCGAGTTTAGATACCGGGTGTAGAAAATTAATTTCTTTTGGGAAGGCTGAAGAGTTGTTACATGAAGTTTTATCGTTGATACTTATATTAAGGTCTTCTGGTGTTCGATGCTTTATTCTTTGTACTTGGAACAGAGGGCAGTCGATAATTAAGTGTTGCACTGTTAATGGAATGTGGCAGTTATCGCACATGTTCGGGGTTCTTTTTATTATAATGTGTATGTGGCTTAAATTCGTGTGCCCAATTCTCAGTCTATTTACGGTTATTTGTTTTTATCTTGTGAAATTGAATGCTGGGCTTTTTCATGTTTACTTACAATTACTTTTAACTCCCACTGTACACAGTAATATATGTCGTAGAAATAGTTTTCGTGGCGACGAATCACAGGAATATTTTCATTAAGTAAGTACAGGAAACGCAGGGGAAAGCGGGGCTCGTAGCTCGAGTACCGCTTTAACTCGTCGAACGGATGCCTTTGATCGCCGTGGAAAATTGAACAACAACGGCCCCGGGTTTAGAAGGTTTATGTTGCACGCGAAACGCGCAAAAGCGAAAGAACCGCGTTACGGGGCGTCGAGTGAGAGATAAAGAGAGAGACAGGGCTTGAATTCGAAAAAAAGGAAGCGCACAAAGAGTGTTCATTATATCGATCCGCCGTGTTTGAAAAGGGTCCCCGCGCCTAACAGCCTTGGCGAACGATTATCGAAGAGCGAGCGCAATCCTTTTCGTGTACGTTCGGCTTTTTTTTTTCTTTCCTTTTTTTTTCCACGAGTCACATGCGTTTACCTTGGCCGTTACGCGGAGTCGGCTGCAGATACCGGCCCGCTTTGTATCTTAGCGAGACATTATTCCGCGAACAATTGCCGTTGCGAGTCGGAAATGTATGCATTGTCGTGTCCTCTCCCCTCCCCTGCCTCGTCGTTCCTCGTGGAAACGCGCAAATGCAAAACTGCACGCTCTTTAATTCTTTAAAGGGTCGCGGGAATAATCATCATACCTGCCTATGTGTACAACGGTCGAACATGAGAACGAAAATCAATGAGAATCTTGTTCGTTTGGTTGTTCTCCGACATTAGAAAAAAACCGAACCTGTGAAAATGATGGATTACAGATTTTTTATTTTGAAATTATTGAAATCATAAAGGTGCTTCCATCGGAATCTATGTTGACTTTTAATTTATTTTATATTTTACAGTGTACTAGATTCCGTTATATTGTATTATACAGGGTGCCCCCAGAATCGTAGCACAACCAGTCAGGTGGCAATTGTAGGGGAAAGGTGACTAAAACGATCCCCTCGGGGTAAAATGATTCCTGGCTGCTCTGTGGCTATTAGTGGTGCTACATCGAAATATTGTTCTACAATAGTTCTCCTCGCACGTCACTAGTCGTTGCTCAAAGTGCCATGTGAATATCAGTGCTCTGTGTGTTGTCCACAAGAAAAATTTAAAATTACTGCAATTTGTCTAAGATAAGGTCTTTTTCAATGTTGTGTAATTTTTGTCATAAACGGTTAAGTGTAACAGCTGCTTTTTGCGCGGATTTAACCACAATTCAATAATAAGTTAATTAATGTTTCGTTACCGCATGTAATAACTTGATCCCTCCGTAGTAGGATAAAATAATCCCAGGAATCATTTTACCCATATGCTATATTATTGTTTTTTTCTTTTAGTTACAACAATGCCCCGTCAGTATGAAAGAATAAGAACGCGTCAAAGCTGTTTTTATTTAAATAAAATGTAATAAATGAAATGCTTTTTAATGTTCGTGGTATTTACTATTAGCAGGTATAAAATCATCCCCGGGGATCATTTTATACGCATACATTACAAAATGATCCTTATGTATGCCTTCAAAGAAATGTAAATAAAGAATATAATTGATCAGGTAGCTAAATTTTATTTAAGGCAATGATAAGATAGAGAAACTAACTTATAGAAATTACTTTACTTTTACTTAAATAATGAGGGATAATTTTTACATATTTTTTGAGGACAGAGTTACAATCTATATTTTTCAGTTTATATCGTACTCTTATTTACTATTTTTATGCAAACTCCTTCCATTTTTGAATTAATTGCATTCTATCAGTTATATTGCATATATATATATATAACTTCGGTTGTATTGGCTAAGAAAAAAGTCTTCAAACCTGTTTGTAGATAAATTTTGTTTTCGACGTTTTCTCTTGGTATAGAATATTCTAGTGAATTAAAAGAATAATTATCATAGGCAAAGGCAATTATATTAGTGGATATTATAAAATCTTCCAGCTGAAGTAGTGTAATTTTTGTACAAGTTTAACAGAAAATGGACTTTGTGGTTGTTCATATGTTTCGTCGATATTTCTCACAAAAAACAAAGAAAAGCAACGCATTATTTATATAGTTAATACATTCAATTCGTGCCTGGAAAAGGGTACCTATTGACGAAATCAAACGACTTTTCCTTCGTCTAGTAAAAATATAACAAAAACACTGTGCTCAAAACGCTACAAACTTTCCGGACGACCCAATATAAGAAAAAATAAGTCGAAAGAAAGAAGTACATTTTCTTTCGTCTAAGGTTTCGTTTTCGAAAAAATGGAATTTGAAAATTAATCTAAAACGATAATAAGTAGTAAATAGAAATGGAATGCAATGAACAGACGCGTTAGCTAAGTCCTATTCAATTGTACTCGAAAACGAAGCCTTGAATGAAAAAATGCTACTCCTTTTTCGATTTATTTCTGCATGTAGAATCATTATCCGGCCGGTTGTACCACGATTTTGAGGACACTGTATATTATATGTATAAGGGTGATAAAAATAGTGGTTTCATAACTTGTAGGATAGATAGTTTTTTCCAAGTGATGAGAAAAAGTCCTAATAAGCATGGGTCAAAAAATTTGAAAATGACTTGCTCAAGGTACAGGGAATACAAAAAGAATATATGTATTTGTACACGATTCTTTCTTGTAATAATTATACTGAATAGACTGTAAAGAAGACAATGTGTAAAATTAGACTATTTCGAAGCTTACTAGAACTGAAAATAGAGTGATATAATAGAGATTATTATGATGTAATCTATGAATCTACGGAAATATTTACAAAAAGTAACCGTACGCATATATTTCTTTACCAACAATATCTTTTTTCAGTTTAAATATGAAGTTCTTCAGTTTCATTTAATTTTTATTTCAAACTTCATTCCATTTGCATATGTGTATATTACATATTGCGATATATATTTCAGTTTAAGTAACAGTTATAATTGTATTTCATTTTTCGACTGAACATAAAGAAAATATTTGTATGCGTATTTAACATCCCATGCACAATGAAATTGCATAATGAAGTTTTCAACAATAGTAACAGTAATCTGTCTTTCCGAAAGACCATACAATACGTTATAAAGTCAAGAAAGGAACAGTATTTATAAAGCAACCCTTTATCACCCTATCAGAGCTTCTATCCGATTCATTATAACGATCATTAAATTTAAACATAATTATTCACATGAATATCTAAGGGTAAAATGAATGTTCGTTTACACAAGTATCACCTGCTTCTCAAATCGTTCGAACCTTTTCATTAATAAAACTCGTGGGCAGGGCAATTCGAGGGAACGACACTCCCACCGAAAAGAGGTTTGGAAAAGGGGGAAAGAGAAAGGAAGAGAGCGGCCAGGCATTCAATCAGTCCCCAGTAATGATGCGCATAAATTAACCGTGCTCCGATCTCCTGAAACGTCCACTTAAAGCGCATTTCGTCGTCGCGATTAAACAGAATACGCCAAAACAGCGAGCAGATACTTAGACTCTCATCTACATGAATTACGACATGAAAAGAATGTCACAAATAAACCTAAATTATCGAAAGTTTTGAGGAAATATTGTCTATACAATGTTGAAGCTTCACTCCTCGGGTATCGATTTAATTTGAAGAAATTTTCTACAGGCATCGGATTTAGCTTTTTGCTACGTGTCTTAACGCATACAAATTGATGTATTTCCATAGGATGGGTGACATAGTAGTAGAGATGATTTCTGGTCCAAAATGCAGGGTAAGTTAATAAGAATTATTATCTAAAATAACTCATTACCTATTGGTTGTATAAAAAAAATCGTTATAATGAAGTATACCGAATTTGTGGGACGCATCCAATGGATGTAATTTGATTTCTTTATATCTTATATTTTTTTGAGATATCAAGATGACCTTGAGTGTTTTCAAGGTCAATTCATCTTTGTTTTTAATACCATCATGCTATAGTTAGCTGAATTCGTGCTTCCATCGATAGCAATGTGGTTCTTTATACATTCATAGCCCATAGATATCTGTGAAATATAATAAAGGACAAAACGTTCGTCAGATGCAACGAGTTTTCTATTTCCTTTTGAACATAATAGGATACTTAACACGTTCCGTGCCACAGTGAAAAAGGCCGTACGTAGCCAGACAATCTTTATGTCGTTCTTCAAGTCATAAATTACCGAAAATGTGTGCCTTTGTTAATAGAGGCTGTTGGTCTTGTTTTAAACTACAGTTCAACATTAAGACGTTCCGTGCCATATGTACCACCGATGGTACACGTTAAATTTTCCATTCAGGCTGCGTGTACCAACGGTGGTACATGTGGCATGGAACGTATTAAAAGAGGAAAGAAATTCCCACTTTTGTTTTTGTCTTTATAAACAACCTTCTAAAATATGATTTTGCATAAAAATCCGCAGTATAGTGATTAACTTTATAGATTGGCACGGATTAAAATACAGACTTGATATCATTTTTAAACTATTATATTAAAAACTAAATGATTTAGAACGAAATAATGTTTATCATCGGAAAGTGAGTGAAAAATTTGATATAGGAAACATAAAAAGTCATTTTTTTTTAAAGTGGACTTAATACACTATTACTTTCATGTCCAACTTTTGGATTTTCGTAAAGAAGCAACAAATCTATGAGAAGTATACAACGAATTAATTTGTTCACCTCATATAAATGCCTAAAATTCGCTAGTCTAGTAATAAATAGAACGCAATAGATGCAATTTATAATGAAACATCCTACATTTGTTCAACAGAACACGTGTCCAAACACTTATAAACGTCAGTACGCATATACATATACATATACATATATCGCGCGTATGCAGGCGACAACGCGAATCTCGCGGTCGGGTAAATTTTCGCCTCTTCCTTTTTTTTTTCACTCAGCGCTTCCTCTTTCCGTTCTTTCTGTTCTTCTCCGACACTTTTCTTTTTTGTTCAACGAATAAAATTCCGCGATACTCCCAGGCGCTTACTATTTAACGGGGCGTTTAAAAAAGTAATGTGGAAATATAATGGGAATCCCCCCCCCCCCGTTTTCCCCCCCCCCCCCCGGCCCGCTATTTGGTTTGGACGAAACAGAAGACCTGTTTGTTTACGTTTCGCTTTCAACCGTTTGTACTCCCTCTCGACGGTGCAGCACGCCGCTGCCGCTGCACCGGATACCCTGTGTGTAGATATATATATATATGTGTGTGTGTGTGTGTGTGTGTGTGCTGCACATTGGAGCCCGAGCGCCCCGTCCCACCCACGTGCATGCACCGCGAGCGATAAGCAGGCACATGTGTATACGACCGCCGAAAGCGAATCCGATCCATGGTACCTACTTGTGCCACGTGGTCTATTCGCGATCCTTTGCGCACTCTGAACGTTTTCGAATTCCCCGCCGGAAATGTAGAATAATATTTTTTCGGTGGATTTTTAACACGACTACCACAATGAAAAAAGGCGTACGTAGCCAGACATAATTGGTTTCGTTTTTTAAACCTTTCAGACTTGAATTTTCTTTAAATAGTATTTTGATCACACTTTTTAACTCAGTAGACTGTTTAGATGATATTTTGCTTTAAAATTTTTTTGTTGATTCAATTATCGCATGACATACTTTGTTCCGTTTTTAACCCTTTCAGACCTGAATTTTCTTTTAAAAAGTATTTTGATCACACGTTTTAACTCAGTACACTGTTCAGATGATCTTCTGCCTTAAAAACTTTTGGTTTGACTGAAGTATCGCATGACATACTTTGTTTCGTTTTTTAAACCTTTCAGGCCTGAATTTTCTTTAAAAAAGTAGTTTGATCACACGTTTTAACTCAGTAGACTGTTTAGATGATATTTTGCTCTAAAAATTTTTTCTTTGACTCAAGTATGTCATGACATACTTTGTTTCGTTTTTAACTCTTCTAGACCTGCATTTTCTTTAAAAAAAGTAGTTTGATCACACGTTTTAACTCAGTAGACTGTTTAGATTACATTTTGCTTTAAAATTTTTTTGTTCGACTCAAGTATCGCATGACATACTTTGTTTCGTTTTTAACCCTTCCAGACTTGAATTTTCTTTAAAAAAGTATTTTGATTACACGTTTCAATTCAGTAGACTGTTGACATGATATTTTGTTCAAAACATTTTTTTTACTCAAGTATCGTATTACATACTTTTTCTAGTAGCATTTATGGTTGGCCAACGGTGGCTAACAGTTGGGAGTTAGTTGGGATATGGTTAGTGTTTTTGCCTACAAATTCCTTAAATAGGGCCTACGACGAAAAGTTATGGCAATTTGCCAACGAATATCCAACGTTGGGCCTACCATTATTATAGTTGATTAATTAACAATAAATTTACAACGATAATACAACATTGGCCCACCCAAAGTTTGCCAACATTTAAATATCGTCTTGAAGACATCAGAAACGTTGCTACAACCAAAAACTTGTTATTATATTTCAAATTGATTTTTTTTGTTTTCTTATTTATGAATATACTCACAATTAGTTACTGTCGCGCAACACGTTTGACATGTTTCAATAGTCCATACAACAATTACCATTTTCACTAGAACTACCAAAGCAGTGACAATAACTGGTTAGTATACTCTTATAACAATGCTCAAAATGTTATAACAATCAATAATTATTATTGCAATTTCTAAGTAAAGAAATGAATTATTTTATAAACTTGTGTATTTTCCAAAAATTGTCATATTTATCGATCAGATAGGAATAGATATACTTTCACCGTCGATAGTTCTCGTGTTAATATTCAACCATAATGTTTCAAACTACAATTCTAAACAGCCACGTACCTCATCAATCGTAATCACTCCGCACACCACGAAGCATCGATGAATTATACATACAGCCTGATAAGATCGCAAAGACTCGCAATTACGACCAGGCTCAAGAGGTATATAACCGTATCGGTACACAAAAACTAAACATAAAACGAAATCTTCCAGTTAGAAAAACGGGTTCAAAGGCCAGAGATCGCCACGCGTAGAACGAATCGAACCTGCACACGAACCGTACCCAAGTCCTGTGTCTATTTGTCGTGTTCCCAGCGTCAGGGAAAAAACCTGAATCACTTTTATTAGCAAACCGTGTCGCCTTCACGCTGCTCCGCGAAACCAGGTAAGGGCGGGGTTACGGAAGTGTAAAACGTTAGGCGAACAGAGTGGAGAAACCACTGGAGGTTAGAAGGGTTATGGAAGCCGAAGATGGGCGCGAAGGTGTTGTACGGATAGGGGAGGGACGGGGGAGTCGTCGTTAAGGGACGCGGGGTCTATCGGCGACGCTGGAACATCGGAGCGTCGCCGTCCTCGAACGTCTAACCGCTACTTGAGGCGGATGCTGGCTTGCGTTGTCTCGAAATATCGGGAGCATCGTTATCGAAACTAATCGAGCGGTATCTGCGGTTAGGTAGAGGAACGTAAGAAGATACTGGTGGAAGCTCGCAGCTCTCAGAATTGAAGTACGGTTTCGCAGGTCGCAAAAGGGGGTTCCAGAGTAATTGCTTCTTGTAACGTGGTCGTTTCGTTAATACTTTTAGAGCGTGGATTCTTGAGAAATTTCACGCGGATGTTTTTGCACTCCAGTAGGCACACTGGGCATGGAGTATTCGGACCATTCCTATAACGTCTCGCATTTGAAAGCGATAGGAAGATGAGGGGGTGACTCTAGGGAGGAAAGAGTTTGAACTTTTTACTAATAATTCGTATATCTTGTTCTGTTTGAAATAGCCGAGATACGAATACCACAAGCTTGTCTTAGGATATGCCATACCCAGGGTGTGTACAGATCAGAGATGGGCAAAATGTTATCTAATTTCAAAATCCAAATCATAGTTACAATGTAATTGCAATGTAATTGCAAGACGATTACAATTATATTGTAATTGTAATTTAGATTTTGTAATTAGATTACGTTTTGCCCAACTCTGGAACGGATAATTTGAGTTAGAAGTGCATTGATTCAAGGTTGTATTGCAACAGGCAATCCGAGGTACGGAAGAAATATTGGAAAATGTATGTCGATCTATGACCGGCAGATGTGAGTTTAGTATTGTAATGAATGGAAGACATATGGTACACCTGTAACAGATGTAAGAGGAAATTTTGGTATTTTTCTTCGAACGGATCGATTTTATTTCTAGCACCTTAAGCACCTTAAAATCTTAGACTCTTTTTTTTTGAACACCCTGTAATGTACACTGATCAGAAGAATTAGGGGATTGTGTATTGCAGCCACTGTGTTTGTCAATATCACGCGATTGTATAAAGATTATTATAAATCATTTATTATAAAAGATATAAAATGAATACTAGAAATATTTCGTGTCATAGCTTCAATTAAAATGTGAAAATGTAAACTTATCCGTTGTGTTATATGAGCCTGTTTTACCGTGTTATAAAAGTATTGCCACAATTTTTCCGTCGTGTTATACAAGTCCGTATTATATGAACCTGTGTTACTTGGGGACGTCTTTGTCTTTGGTAAATTATTTGCAAGGTTTGTGGGGAAGAGATATGGCAGAAGTGAAGAATTTTAAAAAGTTTTGAGTAATCTCACCGTGTATTTGAAATCTTAGGCTTGAGGTAGGAAGTTTAGTCTGAAAAGAAATGAATTGCTCCGCAATAGGTACGAGAAAAGGTACAGTATTACATTAAATATTGAATATTGAATTATGGTTTCAGATTAAACTAATAATTATTCTAAATTATTGTTAGTATTCATTCTTTATAGTTATTTAAAATAAAGTCTTTTTCTAATGTTGCTACGATTTGTGTCTATATTATCCTGATTGTCGAGAACTGCTTAAAAGTGTAGAATCTCACATTGCACAACTGGTTTTACTTAACAAGCTGAGATTTCGGACAGGAGAGATATTTTTTTTAAATGAAACTTGTATGAAATTGTAACAATACCAAGATGTATACATCAATTGTTATGTGGAGCAAAAAAGAAATGACAATAAATGACATCTTTAATTATATCTGTTTCCCAAAAAAAACTGTAGAGTTGGACTCTGTATTAAATGTTTCACATCTTATCATTTTACATAAAACATTTGACTTTGTTAACCATTTCGTAAGACATTTCAATAAACAAACTTATCTCCCAGTTGTTATCATTTTTCTATCACCATTTAAACCTATTGGGACAAATAAGACTACAATATCACATTTTCATATTTATGTTCATTCTATTTTTTTTCTACATATTTGAGTGTATTATACCACTGAATTCATCGTTAAACAAAATCCGTTTAACGGTTAAAGCATCACCCATGACAATATTAATTCTGTCCAGGCGTACAGCTGACCGCGCAAGAAGAAAGACACACGCGCGTCAAACAAAGGAACGGAATAGCAGATTGTCAAACGATTCCCTGAACGGGGCTTCGTTTTAGGGCGATCATTTCCTCCGGGGTTGACTTTTGCAAATTTTTTTTTTCCAGCCGCGTCTTGGAAAAATGGTTCCGAAGATGGGCCTGAATCGTCGAGCCTGTGAGAGACTGACAAGAATTATTAGTGGGTGAAGGTAGCCAGTAGCTGAGCCGAGGATCAATACTAGGCAGACGTCCGTGCAGTGTGGTGGAGTGCACTTCTCCTACACACAACTCTAGGCTAGGCTAGAGCTAGGAAAGGCTGGGACGGAGGTTGGGTAAGGTTAGATCGTGAGATGTCTACGTAGACACCGGTCCCCATAAACTAACTCGACTCGACGATGCAGCCACCATGAAGATTCCGGGCTAGAAAAAATATATTTCCTCCCATTCTAGTTCTCACTGGAGACTTATCCGTTGATTTCTTAATTCGGTGATGCGTCGCGCTATTTTTGTTATTTATATATCGCACTGTGAATGTTTGCTGTACGTGAAACCACGTTGAAATAACCGTGTTGTAAGATGTAGTTTTCGCGAGCAAGGTGAAAAATTCATTATTTACGTAGAGAATAATGAAATAAATGGAATAATGTATACTTATGTGTATAGTAGGGAAAGAAGGAAAATTCATTATTTAGGTAAAGAGTTAGATAATGACTGAAATAGAGTATAGTAAAAGTATAGTGAATTGTTGGTCAATGTGTTGAATATGAAAGGACACTTCGTAAAAGATGCAGGGGGTCTAAACTACTTAGATTTTAGGGGTGCTTTAGGTATTAAAATTAAATGAATTTCTTCTTTCACAAACTTCATATTTTGATATGATGCTTACATTATATCATATATTGTATTCGAATTTAATAAGTCATAGATATGTTACATAAGAATTCATCACATCCACTAATCATGTCTACTTAATCTACTATTAATGGACATACAGAAACAAAATTATTGTCTAAGTATTTGTCCTCCTATCGAATAAATGTTTACCCGTTTTCATTCTATATTCCACTTTGGAAAATCTCAATAAATCACAATGAATTTTGCTGACTTATTTCCCCTAATTCTGCAGAGAACTATGTTCTTTTGAATACTTTTCTACAGTTTTCAAGAAAGTGATTCTAATATGAATGGGCCAACACTTATAAGTAGCGTATTTATTTATCTTAATGTAAAACCAATCTGCCTCTTAAGTAAAATACCGACAACTAATCCGTTCATTCGCCAAAGTGATTAACTTCACACAAATTATAAAGGAAATTTATTATATATATAAAAAGTAAGTTTCAAAAAATTCAAAAAATTGCATTAGTCGATTTGATCTGCGGACAGCTTAACTGTTGACACTCTGAATAACAAATAAATTTCTCGAACATGTACTCCCACTTCACATGTTGAAGACTGCAGCGAAATTCATGAAACGTTCACTACTGTCGGCATTTGTTATGAACGAATGGTTCGATTTTACGGAAGCGAAGAACAGTTGTTAATCTTTTTACCTATTAGATAAGCGTGTTCTTTAAATCCTTTAACGTCCAGTGTTGCATCGGTGCAACACTCATTTTAAAAGTGCGTCAAATTCTGTCACCGGTTAATATCTCACTTTTGTCAGCAAGAATCCGCAGTTTCACTGATGTGAAGTAGATTTCCAAGTTTTCAGTTGAGAAATTCAAGTTTTCCCCTCCAAAAATAAATAAAACAAGAGAAAAATGTAGAAAGAATATATCTGTTTAATATCAATATTTTCGATTTCAAAATAACAAGGTACAACATATACAGGGTGAGTCACTTAACGTTTGCAGGTCAAATATGTCTGTTGTTTTTAAAGGTACGCCAAATGTCGTGAGGACAAAGTTGAATGATTCAATGGGGCTGACACGATGCCAACAATTTTTTGTTTTTGTGTTTTTTTTTTTAAAGATATCAAGGTCACCTTCGCTTTTTTAAATGGAATCACCCCTTTTTAAACACCTACAATAATAGTCCCTTTCATTAGGAATTCGGTGACTATGATTATTCAAGGTCATTCAAAGTTACGGAAAAAAGGGTGGACCATTTAAAAAAAAATGGTGACCTTGACATCTCTAAAAAAAAATGACATAAAAACAAACATTTGTTTGGCATCGTGTGAGATCCATTGAACCATTCAACTTCGTCCTTAAGACATTTGACGTATTTTTAAAAACAACAATGAGATTTCAGGTGCAAACGTTAGGTAACATGTATGTCAGTCTCATCATTTTGAAGTAACGATTTAAGGGTCTGGACGTTAAAGGGTTAATAGAAAGAGATAAAGTAACGCGATACTAGTGCCACATTGCATTAATTCGCATCGTTATTCGAAACATTTTGCCTGCGGTGATCCATTGATGAGTAACGTCTGCAAATAAGAGCATTGCCCAATAACCCACCAATGGGTCACGCTGTCCTAACCGTTAATAAATCTCTACTCCATTACTCTAATAAATCTTACTTCTTCCAACTCCATAACGTGTCTAGTTATGACAGAATGTCGTCGAATAAACATAACCTAATCAATAATCCATGCAACGAGATCATCGTTTCCCCTTTGTCCCAGATCCTTCTCCAATTATTATACATCGATGTTCGATTTTTTTTAAATCCGAAACAATCCCTGGGGCCCAAGCAAACGCGTGCAAACTCCTGCGTTCGGTAGCATAAACTAAATCGGCCTTTGAACGCGGAACAATACCCCGCGGTGAGTCGTTCGTTCAAATGTTACAATGTAACGTGTGGCCACGGTTACATCGTCGATTACGGCTGTGGAAATTGTACCCTTTAGCGTGTCGCGAAATGTCAACGCGCCGGGGGGACGGCCAGAACGGTGGAGTCAAAAGTATCCGGCGAACGAAATACCGTCATGTGGGGGAACGGGAAAAAGAAAAAAGTGAAATATTAAAAGGAGGTCGAGCACGGTCGGTTGTGTACGTGCACCGCGGCATGTACGCGCGTGTACACTTGACCAGGAAGTAAAAATAATCTCGCGGAACGTGTAGCGGCAAGAAGTTGTGAAAACTAGTTAAACCGCCCCTCCCAAGGTCGGGACCGTGAAACTCGTCCAATTCACGGTGCAATTCCCGCGCTCGCGCGCGCGCGCGCACATACACATCCTTCGCTTGAGTATGACAGCCGGGCAAGATAAAGTTCGAGTTATGCAATCTCCGTTAGCAACTATGTACAAACCGGTATCAAAATCGGTGATATCATTGGGATTGTGCATCACGATTGTGTTCGTAACTTCCGTAACAAAGAGGGGTTTTGTGAATCGTGTGATTTATCAGTTCGAGTGTATTGGGTGGGGGGATAGAAGACCCCAATCCTAATTTTGACCTGAACTTAGACCTAACCTTAAGCCCCTTTTTTATTACTTTACTATCATGAAGAAGTACAGTTATTAAGTTTTAAAAAATTACTCCACAACTTTTTTTGTCACGAGTTTTTAATCACTTGCGATCATTTGTCCCCCATGTGGAGTGTTAAGAACGTTTAGGATGCGTGTACTCGAAGTGTTAGTATTAGAAGTAACGACGATAAACATCTAGGGTGAATGTCCAAATTACTGCCAGTTTCCTGAATACTGCCACCTTATTTACTTTAGTTAATAAAAACGTTATGTATCGAGAATTGTGTACTAAAAATTTTATTATTAACTTGAGACTCAGATTTACATAAAAACAGAGAAATACGTTACTTGTATATACCAGGGATTTAAAAGTTAGTGTTAAGAAATTAAACTGGAATTTGGCTGTGAATTAATCCTGAATTTGATTGCGAAATCATACCAAAGAAAAAGCCGTAATTTTATTATGAAACGTATATCTATTATACAAAATGAATTGTTAAAGCATATAATAATTATTTCATTTCTGAGGTGACAGATATAGGGACATTGGTATTGCTCGCAGATTTTAAATAATTCTCAATTAATTCTTCAAATGTAATGTACAAAACTATATTTTTAAATGAAAGAGATGTTAAATAATATTATGTTCCAAACTAAGACAAATTTTCGGTTGAACACGACATAAAATGATTAAAAGAATTTAAGCAACACTCTTAACATGTTGACAGCCACAGTGAAAAAGGCCGTACGTAGCCAGACACAATTTATTTCGTTTTTTAAGTTATAAATTGTCGAAAATATTTGTGTTTAGTTAATAGAGACTGTAGGTCTTGTTTTAAATTATACTGCGATATTAATTTCATGCAAACATTTTATAACAGTGTTTAAATAATCCAGATACTCTTCAATGTACGTGTCACCCATATTTGGGTGACGTGGCAGTCAAAGTGTTAAACTGGCAGTAATTGGAGCATCTACCCTATATATTTCTAACAGATGGATAAATATGAGACACATTTGAAAGTATTCACATTTATATATTAATTAATTTGTTTATGTTCATATTGCAATGTACGTTGTAAGGGAACCGAAAAAATGCGTTTCTTTTATATTTTAATCATCGTTATAAGAATATACCAACCAGTCGTTTTAAGTAATTTGGTAGTTCTATTGCTGAATAAACAAAACGTTGTTTAAATCCCCTTTTTTGTTTGATATTTTTGTGTAACATGCTTGTTTACGGATCCTTGTTTAACACGGTGCGATGGTTAGATTCCATAAATTGCTGTGTTGGACGAATTCGTGTTATATAAAAGTATGAAGTAATACAGGCATCGCCCGTATAACACGGCAGTTAGTTCCAAAAAATTTCCATGCTATGCGAATTCGTGATACACGAAACTAAGAAGTATATAGGTAACACGGGTAACCCCCGTATAATACTGTGGTTAGGTTCCTAACAATTTCCGTAATATGTGAATTCGTGTTATACGAAACTAAGAAGCAATACAGGCAATCCCCATATAAAAAATTGGTTAGGTACCCAGAAATTACCGTGTTATGTGAATTCATGTTATACGAAACAAAGAAGTAATACAGACAGCCCTTGTATAACACGATAGTTAGGGTCCCAAAAATTTCCCTTATGACTAAACTAACAATAAATAGTACAGGTAACCACCGTATAACACGGTGGTCACTAATTTCCGTGTACGTTTTCTCAAAATTTCCGTGTTATGCGAAACTTAAAAGTACTATGTACGTACACACAAAAAACAGTTTACTATACTACACTATACTACAGATTTTTTAACCGTGTTGTAAGAGTACCATGCTATTGGTGGCTTTCTGCAATTTCCTAACCGTGTTATGGGAATGCAGTGTTATACGAGCGTTGCCTATATCACATTAAGATGACGAAAGTATGATAACTAGACCAAATCATTTCTTATTTTCAGACTCATCGCCTCCACCCTGGATCAGGAACATTAGTGCCCCAAAAGGGATGCTAAAACAATGTATTCGCAATCGATTCCCTGTAAAATGGTAATTTTACAAAACCCGTGGGCGATTCATACCAGACGACCGTAAAGCATCCATCGGCTAAATAGAAAGGTATATCTAACACCAAAAGAACGAGAGGCAGAATCAGGAATCATTCGAGAAGGGAGCAGAAGAGGGGGACAGCGTCACCGAGTTTTCGCGGGCACGCGAGAGTGCGTGTGAAATAGACACAAGGGTTCAGGAGGCGACTGCGTACTCGGACCCACCCACACAGACACACACGTGCGAATACTGATGATCATTCACACCACTGACCTACTCTGTGCACGGCGCGTTTAACTCTAGGACGCGGGTGGGAAAGAAAGAGGAGGCGGCCGCAAGAGAGAATGAGACACTCCACGAACGACAGAGGGAGGATAGAGAGGGGCCGTTGGGTGAAGACAATGTGGGAGGGAGGGGGGTGTAGAAGACGAAGAAAATCGTGTGGATAAACGCGGTGAAGAGGAAGAGAGAGAAGCCGAATGTCTGATGGGCTGATGTGGAGACTCGAAGCAGGGATATTGGATGGGTAAAAGAGGATGGAAGAATAGGTGGGAAAGAGACGAAGAGGAGACACACCGGAGAGAGAGTCTGTGTCTGGTCGACGGGTCTGGGCCTGCGTAACGACGCGTGCATGTCGGTGCAAGTACGACGATAGAGGGTTGAGAGTTGCACCGAGTAGAAGGGTGTACCGGTCGTGGCAAGAGGGAGGGCGAGGGAGGGAGGGACGATAGAGAGTGGGGTTGGGTGGTGGGTGAGTTGTAAGGGTGCAAGTCGACTGGGTAGGTGAAGGGGCAAACGAAGTGGGTGGACCAGTAACGGGGACAAGGGGGAGGAAAGCGACCGATGTGGGAGGGGGAGGGCAGGGAACACGGAAGGCTACGATTGATCCGTGGTCGCCCTCCGTCCTCCCTATCCTCTTTCTCCCTTCCACCCTTTCGACCTCCTACAGGCTTCTTTGTCTCGCCCTGGCACGTCACTCGCTCTCTCTCTCTTTCTCTCTTTCTCCCCTGCGTCACGACCTCACGAATTCATTGTGCACTTTTGCTCGTCCTTTTTCTCTCCGGCAGCCATTAGCTGTCCGTTCGGCTCGCTTCTTATTAGCATAGTTGCAAATTCTACGCCACGACGCCCGGTGGTCTCCCCTTAACGCCTGATTGGAACCCAGACGCTTTGTGACGTGACAGGTACACGCGTCCCTTCGAAAACTCTACCCCCAACCACCCCTTCTTCCGCCACCCTCTGGCCCTCCCGTCGTCCGGCGCGCGCCTGGGACGTAAGCCTTTGCTTTCACCGTGGAAAACCGACGAGGTGACGATCGGCTAGCCTGGGCCGAATGTCGATATTTTCCCGATTTACCGGGCCCTGAAGCCCAGGTCGAGATAGGTGGCGGCTGGTTTCTTTTTCGTTATTTTAAGCAACACGAAAGATTGCCCTCCCTTACGGGAGCACCCGGCTATCGTTTATCGGGAGGAAAGGCCGGGACCCAATTAGGACGGGCGAGTTGAACTTTTGGGATCCAACGGCGTACGACGGGCTTGGGTAGCATTGTGCATTGCTCCTTTTATTTTATTACTTTTTTTTGTTCCGTTATCATCATACGTTGTTAATTTTAATTGTATTTTGGGGGGTTTTAATGGGTTAACAGGAATGACTATAGCAGTGATGGGCAACTCAGCGCGCGCCAAACTCACTAGCGGTCAACACCGTGCAGCATGCGGGCATATGGCAGTGGTGGGTGAAATGTGTGAATGAGAGCGCGTATCTATCATTTTCTTCACACACACATATGTCGTGAATCACGACTCGTTACTCGCGATGTGTCCTGCTTCGCAACCCCTCCACAGAAGTGCGACATCTATCGTGTGTCCCCAAGAATGAAAATTTCGACGACAAATGTATGAAACTATTCCATATGAAGCTTTGAACATCGTACGGAAGATTTACAAGTTACAAAAGAGGGAATTATTTTTATTGTTATAAGTCTCAGTAATATTTAAGCCATGTTCTACTGAATTTATGCGCATATTGATACAAATATATTGTAAACTCGTATATATATGTATAAGTAGTATTTAAGGCAATTGTTGTGAAATTTATTCAAATACTATTGTAAATTGTGTATTCTGTTGTAGTGTATTAAGTGGTACATATGTATTGTTTATTAACCCTATCACTACGACTATCTCATATTTTCCCATAAATTCCCAAATTTTTCCGGCACTTTTCTGAATCCAAGATGGCGGAAAAACCGGCACGTTCTTAAGTTCTGGAATTAGTTCCAATTTCCGCCACCAAATGGTGGGGGCGCCACAAACGTGCAGGTTTTTCCGCCATCTTGGATTCAGAAAAGTGCCGGAAAAGTTTGTGAATTTATCGGACATTCAGTGGCGCCCCCACCACTTTGGTGGCGAAAATTGGACCTAATTCCAGAACTACTTCCAAAACTTAAAAGTTTTAGAATTAATTATTTTGTTATTATTTATTATTTCTTATCACTTTCTTGGTTAATTGATATTAGGAATAGGAGTGGAGATAATGCGGGATTAATGAATAACGCATATGTATGGTTTGACTGGTTTTTATTGAAAAATCGTAAGAAAATATACAATTTACAATGGTATGTGGCGGCACTACTTCCTACATTCGCCATCAGAGGTCTACCGAGTTGACACGTTTCCCGCAACTACCTGAAGCCTTCCTCGTTCGTATATATACGTCCTTAACCGACCATCGTATATCCCCGCGTCTAAGGCAGGGTCTGCTAGAAAGCCTTACTGACGAGTCCACTAGCAGGCCCAGGACGAAACGCTCC